>NC_056727.1:764795640-765093140 GCF_019279795.1 Protopterus annectens
ACCCACTTCTATCCAGTGATATTATTTTTTTATAGACACACACACACACACACACACACACACACACACACACACACACACACACACACACACACACACACACACACACACACACTCACACACACACACTCACACACACACACACACATTGTCCATGACTAGCCAGATCTGTCCCAACATGCACTGATTTTTACCATGCACACATGAATAGTGACCTGATAGCCAAATCTGTCACATGATGTATAGATCCACATATAACCTGCTCATACCTACTGGAAAGTTGGAAGAATGCTGTTTCATCTATGATATGTCTTTGGGGTGATGCAGAAAAGTGGAGCATCTGGTTAAAACCCACATAAAACAGAGAGATATGCCAACTCTACACAGAAGGAGCTACAGCCATGAAACGAATTAGAGGTCAAACACTTTGAAATGGCAAAGTTACATGTTTCACAAGCATGCAATGATCATCTGCTTTCACACACATCCTGACCACATCACAAAAGATAGCTACTTATTGCATACACTGATGAAGTCTGACTGTGTTGGAAAGTGAAAGAAATTATGGCCAACATGTAACTCTTAAATATAATGTAGCACCTCCCATGCACACATACAAACATAAGCCATAGCAATGATAATTTTATACCAATACAAACAAGTACAATATGCTGTATGAGACAACTCCTCCCACATCAGATCAATGACTGTTTAACAGTAATCAAACAACAGCAGGGATAAGTAACATTTATCTACTGACAGCTTCTGCAGCGATACAGTTTATTAACTGCATATACCTTAGATATCTAAGTGTGATAAAAAAAGCCCGGAGTTAAATAGTCTGCCTTTCTTTCCAAAAATGCATGCTAGTCCTGTAAGGCCAGAGTAATGACAGTTTAACTTCATTGTGACAGCAACATTAGTCATTTTAATCCACATATAGCCTCTCTTTCTAGCAGCTGTAACTACATTGTTAACTGTGTACACTCTGGATATATTTTACTGTTAAAGATATACAAATAATAAATGCCACAGTAATGTGTTATAACCACATTGCTGACAGTATATAACAACAGCAACAACAGTAATTATAATAATAATAATAATACTTCCATTGTAAATTATTTTAAGTTTATTTCACACTAGTACAGAGTAGCTACAGTAAAGTGTTCCAGCTTTACACAAATGTATAATAGTCCTGCAAAGCAAGATTGTTTACTAACTTGAGCAAAACAACTAACACCAACAATATCAAAGGGTCCAACGATCCAAACGATAGTCAGCACAAAATGTCCCAAAGATGTAACCACGATCCACACAATTTTCCTTTTTTAAAAACAAATTTTTATTACTCCAATAAAAACTTTTACACAATATTGTTTAGCGCTTTCATGTATGTCAATACACTTCTTCAGAACAAAGTAAAACACTGAAACCACAGTTTAAATAGTTGAATAACCGCCAAAATTTCTTCCTAATTGAATTTAATGTTGTAAATCACCCTTTCCATTTAAAGCAACAACGTCAAATTGTCTAAACAAGCTCATTGCACTTTTAACCCTATAGTGCACCAACACTTCCATTACATACTGTACTTCTTATAAAATTTGTTAAAAATATGTTGTTAAAAATGTAAGTATGTGTGATAAAACAATATACCAATATGACAATGCATCAATAAAGAATTAGTCATTTATCATCACAAGTATTACATATATAATTACATTTGTTAAATAGTACCATTGTTGTACATATAAGTTGTAAAATATTTTGCTCAATGAGATTTAAATTGATCATTGGTACTACAAATATAACCAATGTATAAACAGATTATTGTGAAGAACAATTTTTACATCAAAGTTTAGTTAAAAATATTTATAAATATGTTGTAAATGTATAAAAAAAATTATAGGTCCTGAAGCAGCTGCCAACCTCCTAGGATGATTGGTTAATATGTGCTGTCAACTTTTTTTGTATATTTTTTATATTTTTTTTATAAGTGGCTTGGTGGAAATCATCTCATTTAAACCCGGAAAACAGGCTGCGTTTAACTTGAGTTGCCATTTAATTTCCTTCTCACCCACCCAACTTTTTATATCGCCACCTCTTGGGTTGACCTTTGCAGTTTCCAAAATTGCAAACTTGAAATTTTTGCAAGTGTTACTACTAACAATGTGACGAAACAAGGCGTTGTTCTCATCTTTTTTCTTTATACAATATATGTGATCATAAATCCTATTCTTGAACTGCCTGTCGGTTTTCCCGACATAAAAACAGGGACATGAACAACACATGGCTAAATAAACCAAGTGTCGAGACTGGCAGTTCCCATTGGCAAACCAAATTTTGTTCCTATTAACATTTTTAAGTATGCAACTGTTTTCCTCAAAAATGAAGGCACATTGTGAACAACGTCCACATTTCTTGGTCCCCTTGTTGTTGTTGGAATTGTTTGAAAATTGCCTACTAGATTTCATTTCAATGATCCTTTTGATGTTATACCCAGTTTTGTACACGAATGTGGGCCTGTCACTAATATATTCTTTGATACCCTCATCACTGGTTATTATGTTCCAATTGGTATTGATTATTTCTTTAACCTTGCCGACATGTTCCCCATATTTCAAAATGAATGATTTTGAATATTGTCCTTCCCTCTTGTTTTTCTCTATTGTACCACATGGATTGTTCATCTCATTTGTGTTGACGTTCAAAGGGGATGGGATTAACCCTTTCCCTAATAATGGTGGGTATTTCTAAAAAAAGTTTTGAAAAAAAAAAGTTTTGAAAGAAAATGTAAGAAATTCTCTAGGGATTTGAAACAGTATGAGAATGGGACTGCATATAAGTGGAATAGGAACAGCAGCGGACATCACAATTTAAACAGTAATGGTTTCAATGGTGAAGGTTGCAATAGTGTTTTAGATGGTGAAGATTTTTTATCACAAGAGGGAAGGAGGTGCAACAGATGGCAAGAGCCAGGGATGAAACAGGGAACAAAGAAATATTGGTACCATTACAGGGAACAATAAGTACTGATTTATTTATAGACATACCACTGGAAATAACACTTGCAGTACTGGAACAACCCTTCATCTACTTAGCAGCTTTGGTGACCAATAGCATAATAAAGGCTCTTACATGCTTGATGTTGCTTTCAGCTTTTGCATTTGATTCCAGCTGGCATTCACTGCAGTAAATCTGTTACTTTGTTTTGATGGTGAAATTCCCTGTCATAGTAGCATACCCCCAGAGCAGTATTACCCATGCTTCCTTGCTAATATATCCTAGTAGAGGTTCCAAGGTTATGACTAAAAAGACAAGTGCATGTTATCCTTACTGGTGAACTTTTGTAGCATAATTTGTCTTGCACTCAGGTGCAGTCATTACATCCCCATTCCTCACTTTCCATAGCTACATCCTTCCAATATCACCCAAACTACAACACATTTACATTTTATTTATTCATTGCCAGGAAACCAAAATAAACCAGACATTTGTTACCACTGAAGTGAAATGACCCAGACCACCAGGACAAATGCAATATATACACAGACAGTCAACCATAATGTTTTTTTTTTTTTTTTAAGAAGGGTGAACATCAGTTTCCAGTGAAAATCAATGCAGCCATGTGAAGAATGTACAAATTCAACACAGACATTAACCAACAGTCAGGAATGCACCTCACACCCAAGAGGTGGCAGTTTGCTGTGAGACACCTCTTTACAAATTACACTCTAGAAGTTTTAGTTTATGTAAAAATTTAGCTTTGTAGTTTTTCTATAAAATTTTCATTGGAGTGCATCAGTTTTGAGCTTTGTAAATGTATTTTGGCAATCAAAAAGGGGTGGTGAAAAAATGAATATAATTTTGAAAATAATAATTTGACATTGTAGCCGGCTCATCTTTAGCTAACTTTAAAATCTTATTAGTGAGCTGATGTCAACCTAACACTTTTTTTGTATTATGCTTTATTAGGGACTATTATGATTTATTTTTCCATTAAGGTATAGAGGATTGTAATTGGGTCTGTGAACATATCCATGTAGTTATGTGTTCGAGAAATGGATTCAAAAATTTACTTCAAGAGTGAAGCTCAAGAGGTGAATTTCTTGAATCCATTGTGAGAATCTAACACAAAATAACTAATACCAGAGAACTAATCATAATGCTTTGCAAAAGTGTGTCTAGACTGTAAAAAGTTTTTATTTTTAAATATCTTGACGGCTGGAATCAGGAGCAGAACCAAAAATAGAATTAGCAGCAGTTTCGAAGCACAAACAACTGACTTAGAAAGCTGTCAGAATAAGAGAAGTTATGTTAGCTTGCATTTTCTAAAGTAAAAAAAATATTTAACACCAATTATTTTCATTAATTGTTGACTATAATCCACCATCTTTTCTCAAATAGTCAAGGATTGAGAGGGATCCAATATATTCTGAATCAAATCACAGACATCCCTGAAAGTATGAGACAATTCATTGTTACTCTGGCTGCTATCTGTGTGACAGCATGAAGTGAGTTGTGTAGCTTTTAAAGCTGTTAGCTGCAATATAGTGCAGTACTATGGTGACTGCTATGTGTGATGTAGTATAACTTCAGTAGTTACTCTGAAAAAAGTACTAATATATTGGATAATTTACTCAAAGTTTCATTGAAATGTGATAATTCTTTCTGTTACAACACATCATATGCTTACATTTCTCAAATGAAAGAAGCAAGTAAAAATTGAAATTGTCCATATATAAATAAGCAAATGACTAAAGCCTATCAATATGCATCATCACTTTCAACATCCAAGATCTAGGCCAGGCAGGGCTTACTTTATGTGAATTTCAACCAAAGGACTCCATGACATCTTGGCACCCACTTCTATCCAGTGATATTATTTTTTTATAGACACACACACACACACACACACACACACACACACACACACACACACACACACACACACACACACCACACACACACACACACACACACACACACTCACACACACACACACATTGTCCATGACTAGCCAGATCTGTCCCAACATGCACTGATTTTTTACCATGCACACATGAATAGTGACCTGATAGCCAAATCTGTCACATGATGTATAGATCCACATATAACCTGCTCATACCTACTGGAAAGTTGGAAGAATGCTGTTTCATCTATGATATGTCTTTGGGGTGATGCAGAAAAGTGGAGCATCTGGTTAAAACCCACATAAAACAGAGAGATATGCCAACTCTACACAGAAGGAGCTACAGCCATGAAACGAATTAGAGGTCAAACACTTTGAAATGGCAAAGTTACATGTTTCACAAGCATGCAATGATCATCTGCTTTCACACACATCCTGACCACATCACAAAAGATAGCTACTTATTGCATACACTGATGAAGTCTGACTGTGTTGGAAAGTGAAAGAAATTATGGCCAACATGTAACTCTTAAATATAATGTAGCACCTCCCATGCACACATACAAACATAAGCCATAGCAATGATAATTTTTATACCAATACAAACAAGTACAATATGCTGTATGAGACAACTCCTCCCACATCAGATCAATGACTGTTTAACAGTAATCAAACAACAGCAGGGATAAGTAACATTTATCTACTGACAGCTTCTGCAGCGATACAGTTTATTAACTGCATATACCTTAGATATCTAAGTGTGATAAAAAAAGCCCGGAGTTAAATAGTCTGCCTTTCTTTCCAAAAATGCATGCTAGTCCTGTAAGGCCAGAGTAATGACAGTTTAACTTCATTGTGACAGCAACATTAGTCATTTTAATCCACATATAGCCTCTCTTTCTAGCAGCTGTAACTACATTGTTAACTGTGTACACTCTGGATATATTTTACTGTTAAAGATATACAAATAATAAATGCCACAGTAATGTGTTATAACCACATTGCTGACAGTATATAACAACAGTAACAACAGTAATTATAATAATAATAATAATACTTCCATTGTAAATTATTTTAAGTTTATTTCACACTAGTACAGAGTAGCTACAGTAAAGTGTTCCAGCTTTACACAAATGTATAATAGTCCTGCAAAGCAAGATTGTTTACTAACTTGAGCAAAACAACTAACACCAACAATATCAAAGGGTCCAACGATCCAAACGATAGTCAGCACAAAATGTCCCAAAGATGTAACCACGATCCACACAATTTTCCTTTTTTAAAAACAAATTTTTATTACTCCAATAAAAACTTTTACACAATATTGTTTAGCGCTTTCATGTATGTCAATACACTTCTTCAGAACAAAGTAAAACACTGAAACCACAGTTTAAATAGTTGAATAACCAATTTTGGAAACTGCAAAGGTCAACCCAAGAGGTGGCGATATAAAAAGTTGGGTGGATGAGAAGGAAATTAAATGGCAACTCAAGTTAAACGCAGCCTGTTTTCCGGGTTTAAATGATATGATTTCCACCAAGCCACTTATAAAAAACATATAAAAAATATACAAAAAAAGTTGACATCACATATGAACCAATCATCCTAGGAGGTTGGCAGCTGCTTAAGGACCTATAATTTTTTTATACATTTACAACATATTTATAAATATTTTTAACTAAACTTTGATGTAAAAATTGTTCTTCACAATAATCTGTTTATACATTGGTTATATTTGTAGTACCAATGATCAATTTAAATCTCATTGAGCAAAATATTTTACAACTTATATGTACAACAATGGTACTGTTTAACAAATGTAATTATATATGTAATACTTGTGATGATAAATGACTAATTCTTTATTGATGCATTGTCATATTGGTATATTGTTTTATCACACATACTTACATTTTTAACAACATATTTTTAACAAATTTTATAAGAAGTACAGTATGTAATGGAAGTGTTGGTGCACTATAGGTTTAAAAGTGCAATGAGCTTGTTTAGACAATTTGACGTTGTTGCTTTAAATGGAAAGGGTGATTTACAACATTAAATTCAATTAGGAAGAAATTTTGGCGGTTATTCAACTATTTAAATTGTGGTTTCAATGTTTTACTTTGTTCTGAAGAAGTGCATTGACATACATGAAAGCGCTAAACAATATAGTGTAAAAGTTTTTATTGGAGTAATAAAAATTTGTTTTTAAAAAAGGAAAATTGTGTGGATCGTGGTTACATCTTTGGGACATTTTGTGCTGACTATCATTTTAACTTGAGCAAAAAATAAAAGTTATAATTGCTTTTATGTACAGATGACCTACCACCATGAGGTATCAACTCTTTGTTTGCTGTGCAGACCTAAGAAGTCTGATTGTGATAAAAAATTATTTTCATAGTAATGTATTTCAGTTTTGTTTCACAAGAACATGCGACATCCCTGCTAAGTCCAACATCATCTAAGAATATCTACAGTAAGTTATTTCAACATAAATTCACACAGACGGTAGCCAAAGTGTTCCGACATTCTTCATATAAATCACATTAGTCCTGCAAGACCAGAATAATAAGCAAATGTCTACAGGGTCAGTCATTCTGACCCACAGATGGCCCACACACCCATAAATTATAGCTGCTTTTCTGTCCATATATATCTCAGATATCCAAGTGCAATACAATTAAAATGCACAACTAACTAAATAAAGAAACTAAATAAATAAACAGGAGCACAGAATAAATTTAAACACTGTTAGCCATCCATTGCCCATATCTGGTTGTTTGCCAGCCTAAAATACCTCACCATACCTCCAATTGAAACCTTTTCTTCTTTCCTCACTATAGTCATACTATTCACTTTATAGTTTTCAAATTTTGAGCTTTCTGCTTCATCCCTTTCATACTGTAATCAACAAATGTGGTAGATGGCAGGTAGAATGTAGCAGAAGGAACACAAATTGAGTAGTCAGGTGTGCAGCACCTCCTATTTTGAACAAGGGTGTCAAAGGCCATTTATTTTTCTTTTTTTTCTTAAGTAAAGAAACACCATTTGTTTACTTTAAAAATAAATAATAAATAAATATTGGAAAAATGCCCCTGGATGTGACAGCGTAGATGATCACCTAGTTTGCCTATGCCTAAAGTAGACCATGAAGCTGTTATTTAGAGTCAGAGGTGCTGTGAAGCAACTTGCACTGTACAGAAAAGGTCAAATTACTCTAGTCTGATAGTTAGCAATTCATAGGTATTCACAGTCACACTGGAGCAAAATTTGCTTGACAGTGAATAACTCAACTGGAACAATTTTGCATTTTTCTATCTAACACCTTACCAACTGACATCACATAGAGTCCTACAATGTCACACACAGTCGTGCGTGTGTGGTGTCTGATAGTTACATGCCCTCACTTGCATATAGGTGTCTGACAGTTACATCCCTTTACACACACACACACACATATATGTGTGTATATATATATATATATATATATATATATATATATATATATATATATATATATATATATATATAGTATATATAAATGTACACATATTCACTACCTGCACTCTCTGATTCCACAATCTTTTTATTTGTAGCAGCCACAGTCGGGTGAATCAGGTGTCATCCAAATCACACACACATGTAACACCATTTACCTGCTTCTACAGTCTGGGTAGGATGAGGCTATACACATTTTCTTCATTTCGCTGTTGGTACACCTGCACAGTATGACTGTATCTCTGCTGAACATGCTACATAAAGGTCCTGACAGAACAGCACACTTAGCTGATTAAAGGGTCTCATCAGCACAAGCCATGCCTACTGACTGCAGTGTTTACATCTGAGTCCAAAGCCTTCATTTTTCTGCAGCTCCAAGCTGCATTACAGAGCAGTGAGAATTTTTATGAAGTACATTGAGCTTATGTAATATTCAAAGCAGCTAGGTCTGGTTTGCATACTATGTAAGTGGATAACAAATGTAGTCCTAGAAACAACAACTAAATATTATTTATCCCTCCAGACAACATAAAATAGAAGACACAACTTTTTAAGGTTCCTTCTTGATAGACTTTTAAGGTGAGTGAAAAAGTCTTTATGGAATTTCAATTTTGCAGCTGTGCTCAAAGTGTTGCGGCTTTCACTCTGCTGTGCTGTACTGTGTCAGTTTTACTTGCATTGACTAAGCTCAGCTGTGTTCTGAATGTACTGTATTTAAGTTAATATATTTGCTGGGCAGTCTCCCATTTAGATGTGTAGCAGTGTTTGCACATCTTGGCGTCATCACAGACTGGATTTACGTTCAGTGTAGCACTGCTGGAAGTGTTTCCTGCTGTTTTTTTCATCTCTAAAGTATCATCTGGATTAAAGCATGTCTAGCCCTTTTAGTTCATACATCAACTGTTATAATATTTTATATATATTTGCTGCCATCTGTCACAGTCTTACTTCACCTGCAGGTTGCCTAGAATACTGACTTATAGCTGTGTGCATTCATCTTACTATGATGACAGTCTGCTGTTTCACTGTGAACTGCAGGTGTTGTCAGTCAGCTGACAGGCAACCTGCAGGCTGTGTCTAATCTTGTTCAATACCTGGTGCAGTTTGGAGCAGACCGCTTAGAACCCCTTCCTGGTTTTGTATCATGAAACCAAGTTCCTGTATTTTCCCATTACTGATATGAAGCTGCTAATACTCTGTGAAAAGACATTGTAGGCACTGCCTTTGAATGCTCCATAATATGTCATATCTGCTTGGCATATAAAGCCATGGAAAAGAATGATGTTGAAGAAAAATGTATCCTGTTTTAAGAAATTTTTTTGATTTAACTATCATACATGTTTATGTTACACCTGTTTTTGTCAGTTATTAACTTAGAAATTCTGTTTTGTTCTCTAATGTTCAGAACGGAAGCCTTCTGGAAATTATGCTTCTAAAATAAAATTAGCTTAGCTTGCCAAACTATGTACAAAACATACTGGAGAGCAGTCCTTTTTTTGTTCAAAATACTATAACAAAAATGAAAAAACACTGACATATTCGAGCACTTCAGATGTCATTAGAATTTTTCTTTAGAAACCAGCTAAATCTCGCTGTAGTGCAATTTCATATCTTGCACATCATTTTATTTTAAATATAAGCATACTAAATCAATGTGCCACCATTCTAGTACTCACTAGCATGCTGCATCTGAGATGCTGATTTACTTCAGTCATACAATGGTTTTCCTGGCCCTAGTCTCTCTGTAGCTTGCCTCATATGGCAACAACTCAGACGTCTGTGTGCATGTTTCATTTTAAAATGGAGAAGGCTTAACACAAGGAGGCTAGTTCTGTCTTTGGTTATGTGGAATCGCTGCATTGTTTTAGCACTTAGGTACATCCATTCTGTGAGTTAGTAGCCAACTGTTATAAAAACTTTGACCGTTTGACCCAAACATGATGTCTGTGTAAGAGGGTAAAGAAGCATACACACACAAATATTCATTTCATTCTAGAAGCTAGTGCTTTTAATGTTCATTCTTAATTTGGGAAATTCATGAATTTGGCACTTAAGGCATCCTGATACTATACTGATAATGACTATGTACTGGTAAGTTTCTTGGTTACGAGATTTGATGGTAATATTCTAGCCAGTGAAGGCCAACTAGCTGATATAGTCTTGGAGCCAACTGTGACTTGTGTATCATTTGTCATTGTGATCGCAAATTATAGCCAGATATGGCTGAATTGTTGGAAAACCAGTCAAATAGAATGATTATTCTACAAGGATGATTATTAAGCTGCCTTTTGAAATATATTCTGTGCTGCTACTGCATTTCTGCTGTGGTATATATTCTGTTTCTGCATTTCCATAAAAAATATGCATGTACTTTAGGTAGTGTTTATACACTCTGTATAGATGTGTGTGTGTGTGTGTGTGTGTGTGTGTGTGTGTGTGTGTGTGTATGTGTATGTGTATATATATATATATATATATATATATATATATATATATATATATATATATATATATATATATATATATATATATATATATAAATATATATATCTATATATATATATATATATATATGTGTGTGTGTGTGTGTGTGTGTAAATCATGTAATATCTATAATGTACACTGTACATATGTATACACATACACGTATATGTGTTTGTATGTGTGAATATATTTTTAGAAACACTAAAATTAAGTTCAGGATGCAATGTACAGTGCAGGCTGTGCCATGCCTCTGTTTTGCTTAGACAATTGCTGCCATTGCACTGAAGGATATGCTTGATTACCTGGTAACTCTTATGTGTCGGCATAGTTATTCCATAGCTTTTAATATCTAAAAACATGTAGTGATGCAGTGAATACAAGCCTGTACATCCGGCAGTCAAGTCTCTTCCAGAACTTGGTGTATTGGGAAGTTTTTTGTTATGCCACCCTACTCTTTCTTCAGAAGTACGCACCTACCTCCCGTCAGTCTTGCTTCATAGATTTGTTGTTCCCTAACCTGCTAGGTACATAGTCAGTTACAAAGATCCATTAGGAACTAGCCATAGTGGTTTGCTTACTAGCCCTGTCCATAAGGGATTGAAGGGACTGACTTGGGGTGAATTTACAGTTACCATCATCTACATGAGATTTAGAGAAAGAGAGAAAGGGATTTGCTTTGTTATTGCCACTGCCCATAAGGGACAGAACTGAAGGGGCCTAGCTTGAAATTAATCTAGAGTTACCCATCCAATTGTCTAAATTAGATTTGAAGAGACCAGTGCATTTAGTTTGTGCAATGTGGAGTGGAAGCTTATTCCAGACATACCGGATCATTTAAGTGAGATTACTCTCTTTCTGTCTCTGGTGGTGCTGCGGTAGCATTGTAGCCTCACAGTAAGACGTTGTCCTGTTCGATTCTGAGCTAAAGCGTCTTCTGTGTGGAGACATGCGTGAATGGGCGTACCTTCGTCGAAGGTTGTGCGTCAGGGCCGGCATCTCGGCACGTAAAAATCTACTGCCAATCATTAGCAGACCGGAGTTCCGCTGTGGTAACCCCTAACCGGGAAAAAGCCGAAAGACACATCAACAACTCTCTTTCTGTCTCTGTCTGTCTCTGCTCTAGGTTCTACTTATATTACAGTGTAATGTTATGCCCATAGAGTGGATATGTGTGGCATTTGCAGTGTTACAGTCAGTTTAAACTTCAGCCAGCTCAGGGTCATTTGCAGCCTTTTAGGCTAGGCGTAGATAACCATGGAGAAATTTATGAAAGACAAAATAGAGTAATACAGCCTTTGCTTTTCTGTGTAACTTAGGAAGGTTATACTTCTGAGCCTTTGGTGAGAAAATGTTGCAGTTTTTCTAGTTTAACCCTGTACCTCAATAGGTACATGCCAAAGAGGACATTTTATTTAATTATATGTCTAAAAAGGACAGAATGAAGGGTGACTATGACTTCCTTGCACAGAGGATATTTCTTCCATGCTTAATTGAGCTAGTAAAAGTTTTCTAACTACAGTTGGCAGTTGCAGTTTTAGGAGAGTTCATTCTCCACAAAAGTGTCCATGTCACTAGTGACAGCTTCTGTAATCAGATAGATGTTACTTATTTGGCATTTGCAAGGATATTTTTGTTTACAAAAGTATACAGTGCTATTCTTTTAACTCTGAACTTTAGTCCATGGTCTAGACACCAAGAATGTTTGTGGTTCAGGCCTTCAAGGAGGATATGGATATGGATTTTATTTGAGGTGTCAGTGACAGCCTTAACTTGGAAGTCATGTGCATACCTAATCAGTCAGGAACCCCTAACATCAGTGAGTTATAAGATGAAGTGTAATAGTCCATGAATGGGACTCCTGGCAGCAGCACTGATGATAAGTTTTTTTGAGAAAAGTGTGCCACTTACTTTAATATAATGGGCCCTGTCTGCTAACCAGGTCACTATCAAGTGAGTTATGTATGGGTTAAATTTTAATTGGCTTAGCTTATCAGTGATACAGGGAAGTAGGATAGTTTCAAAGGCCTTGTGAAGCCTAGTCTGGCAGTGTGTACCAAGTTCCCTTTGTGTAGTACCTTAGTAACATTTTCAAACAAGTTTTCCAGGTAGGCGAGTCCTGATTTTACAAAACCAAATTGGTTGGGATCAATATATTGTAAGCTGTCAATATTGTTATTTATGAAATCCATGATGATATACTCCATTACCTTACATATGAGGGTGGTGAGGCTAATCAGTTTATAGTTCCCAGGGTCAGTGATTGGACTGCCGTTGTGGAGAGAGACCACAAAAGCTTTTCTCTAGGCTTCAGGAACATGGCCAGTGTAGAGGCTGAGATCAATTCGGGGTAGAAGGGAGAATGTGTGGCAGTGTTTCATACTGACAAGATAAAAGTCTGGACTGTTGTGTGGATCCATAGTCTTCTTTGTTTTGGAGAGGGCATCTAATACATGTTCTTTGGTAGTAATAGGTGGTGTACTGATTTGATGGTGGAGGAGAGGTATAATGGAGGGGACAGAAGGGAGACATTTCAGCTACGTTTGTTAACAAGTATGTTTAGAATATCCTCTGGGTCTGAGTGGGTGGGACTATCAGATACTATCTTTGTGTGGTGCTGAGTACTGTTCCTGAGATTTCTGATGTAAATGAAGAAGGTGCTTTGGTTATCTTTGAAGGTTGTATTTGGCCATGCTACTTTTGATCTTCTGTTTTTGTTGTTTACTCTTTGAGTTTGTTTTTGATGTACTAGAATCTGAGGATTTTTCCCCTCTTTTAGAGTCTGTGTATGTTGGGGGGGGGGGTTCCATCAAAGGGGTTTGTTTCTGAACATGCATTATTTGTGATGAATAGTGTCAGTGTCCTTAATGTAAGAGTTTGTGGGAGTAAAATGAGTGGTTAACATTGCTGTTTTAACTTAGGATCCTCTTATGTTCAGGTGCTTTTAAATTTTATAAGATTAAGTAGGTGATAGGAAGTTTGCCCGGGAGAAGTCTCTGAAGACAGTGAGATTAGGGTACCTTAGATAAGGATCTTATCAAAAACACTACTACCCTGTTATCATATTTTTCCATTGACAGGATAACTATGACTGTGGTACATAATGGTGCCATATTTGTGAGAATCAGGTGTAGACATAATGGGCCCCAAGTAGGGTTAGACACTAATTGGTATAGAAAGTTGGCACTGATGATACCCAGGAACTGTTGTGCATGTTTAACTTTTTTGTAGTTTATGTTAACTAGTTTATTGATGGATAGTTGAAATCTTCAGGATAATTGTGCTTGGTTCAAGTGGTTAAGGATTCTAATTTCTTAAGGAAGTATTCATGGACTACAGGCATCACAGTAGGGATTATGTAGTTGAATATGATAAGAAAGGTGTCTGTACCTCTAGTTACCAAAATATGTATGAACTGCCTGTTTGTCCTCAGAGGAGTGGTTTAAGACAGTAACTTGTAATTCATTGGCCATTTTGGGTCATTTCCTGCCTTTTCCAGCCCCCTGCTATAAAGCACGCTTTGGCGGGCTTTTCTGGCTGTAGAGAACTCAGCACAGCTCCTCGTGGTATCCAGCAGAGTTCCTAGAGCAGCAGAGACCAGAAAAAGCAACTTTCCAGATTTTAAGTATTTTTCTTGCATTTTTCGACCATTTGTGTCATTCAACGACTGTTTCTGTCTATTTTATAGTGGTATTACCTGTTTTTCCTGTTTTTATAAGCTTTAATTGTTGGTCGCACCCCTTAGTTTAAGTTTGCTTAAAAGTTAAACTACAGGCTAATACACTCAAGTGTACTAGCTTTTGATAGCATGTAATCGAAAAGCAAAGCATTTATTGTGTTTTCTGTTCTGTCTGTGAAAAAATTTTGAAAAAAAACAAAAAAATATTCTTGTTCTCCTAACTTTCCTGGCTAGTTTGTTCCAGTGATCAGATTTTGCTGATCCCTGGGCTTTGTCTTGGTTCCTGTACTTCTCCATTTTCTTTGTTTGGTCAGGGGGAAGTTTCTTTACTCACCAGTGGGAGTGGGGAGTACTGAGCTGCCTGTTTGTCCTCAGAGGAGTGGTTTAAGACAGTAACTTGTAATTCATTGGCCATTTTGGGTCATTTCCTGCCTTTTCCAGCCCCCTGCTATAAAGCACACTTTAGCGTGCTTTAGCGTGGACTTGCCACAGGAGCACACAAGAGCAGCGGCGGTTAATTAAGGTTAAACTATTCAGGCTACCTAAAGTCCACTCTTCATTTTTTCCTTAGAACAGCTCTTCTTGAACTCTACTTCTAATCTAACCAGCCTATTCTCTATCTGAAAAGTTCAGCTCTACTTGATTCCTAAGTAGACTATTCTCTACCTGGAAAGCTTAGCACTTGCTCCTAAAGTACTTTTTACTCTGATATAGCACTTTTTATTATACATAGTACCCCACCAGCCTAAAACCCCTTTTTCAATCACCCACATCCCTCGAAGTCTTTTCAAACTCAATTACATAAAGTTTTTGTCTTTTCCTTCTAGCATGTCGAGGGGTCAGTTGCTAGCGTCCTCTCCTGCTCAGCTGGTGAATCTGGGAATATTGAGGCAATGTTACAATTGCCTCATGTACACAGACAACCCTCTCCTTCTCCCACAAAACACAAATACATGCAAGAGATGCAACTATATAGCCAAACTGGAGGCTGAGCTCTCTCAACATAGGACTGGCAAGACCAGACAGGAGGAGAAGGTAACCACACACACCACAAACCCAGTCTCACATAGTACTATCACAACTTCAAATCATACACATAAACACACAAAGACATACTCGGAGGCTCTGACCAAAAATCTACCAAAACAGCAGAGGCCACCAAAGCAGACACCCAAACAACTGCCACCTCAGGACACAACGCATGCAACACATAGACCACAAAGTCAGTGTGCCAAACAGTCACAGCCCTTAAGGCCAAACACAATGCCAGACACACTCGTCATAGGTGACTCCATAGTCAGACACACTGACATCCCACTCACCAGATTGAGTAAGGAGAAGGTCACAGTAAGCTGCCTGTCGGGCGCTAGAATCCGCCACATAACGCAAGCACTCAGGTCACTCAACAGCAAGTACAAGTATGACTCAGTCATTGTCCATGCTGGTGTGAATGACCTGAGATGTACCTCCCTGGACTACATGAAAAGAGACATAGAGGAGCTCTCTGATTATGTAGCCCAGGCAGGTATGACCCTGACCTTGAGCAGTATCCTACCTTCACCAAGAATGATGCCACAATACAGAGACAAGATGATCAGCTTTAATAATTGGCTTAATCTCTGGTGTCAATCAAAGGGGATCCAATGTCTGTCTGCCTGGGATGACATGCTGGACAAGCCATGCTGCTTCGCAAGGGACGGCTTGCACCTGTCACCCCTAGGCTTACGGATATTGGCAAAGGCTCTTGCCACCCCCATAGTGCCTTTTTTTAGGCAAGGCTCAAATTCTAAACCTACCACCCTAGAACACAAAAAAGAAAAAAAACTAAGGGTAATGCTGCTCAATGCCAGAAGTCCCAACCTCAAAATGCATGCACTCAAAGCCCTTCTCAGTATAGAGAACATCGATGTCTGTGCTGTGACTGAAACCTGGTTCAAGGCACCTGAGAGCACCCCGGCACTATCAGGTTTTACCTCATATCATGCGTTCCAGCCCCAAAATCCGGACCACACCAAGAAAGGAGGGGGGGTATCCATATTCATCAAGGATACCCACACCTCCAGGTTGGTGGCAATGCACGAGGCATCGGAGACCATCCAGGTGCAATTAACCGTAGGCAAGACTGCTCTGCAATTTGTAGCATGTTACAGGCCACCCTCTCAAACTCAGGAACCTCACACAGCTTTCCTGAAAACACTGGAAGGGATAAATGTATCTCCAAACACCATCATATTAGGTGATTTCAACTATCCGAATATAGACTGGGATCATTACTCAAGCCCCAACACTCTAGCCCATAGGTTCCTAGAGTTCATAAACTCTAATGTCATGGAACAACTAGTCACCATCCCCACAAGAGGAGAAAACATACTAGATCTCATCATCACGAACATGGGGACACAATGTTCAACACCGGAAGTATACCCCTCATTGGTGAGATCAGATCATAAACTAATCTCACTGGAAGTCCACATCCCGCCCCCACCCCAGATAAAAAAGACCACAGTGAAGAACTTCTCAAAAGCCGACTTCACACTTCTTAAGACTGGTGTGGTTTCTTTCAAGGCCCCCGAGCCAGCGGAAACCATTACTCAAGCCGCTGAATCACTTACAAATGCCTTCTACCAACACCTCCAGGACTGCATGGATCAGGCAATCCCAAACAAAACAAAGACTCTTTGCACCAAAGGCAAGCGCCCAGTCTGGTAGACCCCAGCCATAAACAAGCTCTACAATAAAAGGAGAAAGCTACTACAAGATAGAGCAAAATCCTTAAAAGGGAAGACACCCTTGATCATTATAAGTAAAAAACTATGATCACTCATAAAATCATCCAAGGCAAATTTTGAGAGAAAAGTCACTAAGGACTCAAAAGACAATCATAAGGCCTTTTTTAGCTATGTTAGAAACCTGGGAGGAAACTCCCAGATATGCTCAGAATTAGTTCAAAATGATGTAAAAATCACTGAACCAACAGACATTGCCAACATACTGGCTGACAGGTTCAGTGCAAATTTCTCCCCCCCTCCCCCCCAAAAGAAGAGATATCTATACCAGCGGATTGTAGCCCCCCAAACATCTCAAATGCTCAGGTGAAAACTGCTCTCTCCAAGGCTAAAAACACAGCATCTATGGGACCAGATGGTGTACCCGGTTGTGAGCTCCATGAACTCAATGAGGAATTAAACCCGCAGTTAGGGAAGCTGTTTAAACTTAGCCTCACCTCAGGATACGTACCCAAGGAGTGGCGTACGGCAGTTGTGGTCCCACTTCACAAAGGCGGTGCCTCCACTGACCCTGGAAATTACCGCCCCATCAGCTTAACAAGCCTGGTCTGCAAAGCTATGGAGAGGATCATAATGGAACTCATAAATAAAGACATAGGGGACTTACAGACATTGGATCCAACCCAGTTTGGCTTTGTCAAGGGCAGATCATGCCTTTTAAACTTGGTTGACTTTTTCGAAACAGTCACCAAGGCCATTGATGAGGGCAAGGCAGTCCACACAGCCTACCTTGACCTTGCAAAAGCTTTTGACACAATACCTCACTCGGGTATCATTGAAAAACTCACCAGCTTAAATGTAAACCCATACGTCACAAGATGGGTTGCAAACTGGCTAAGTGACAGAACCCACAGGGTCAGAGTTGCTGACGCCATGTCAGACTCCAAGCCGGTCACAAGTGGTGGCCCACAGGGCTCAGTTCTGGGCCCCCTCTTGTTCGGCATCTACTTTTCAGAAGTACAGGCAAACACAGGAGGATTATGGCTGACAAAGATTGCAGATGACTGCAAGCTGGGCGCCATAGTTGAAAACACATCAGATACAGATATCCTTCAGAAGGGTCTCATAGAAACGGATAACTGGTGCCAGAGCCATGGCCTAAAGTTAAACGCCAAAAAATGCATAGTCGTACCCTTCGGGAAAAACAAGGTTACCCCTAGCTACCATATAGGTGGCAATCCACTAAGCACAGAAGAGGTTATCAGGGATCTGGGGACCCAGGTTGACAGTAACCTTTCGTTTGACACTCACATTGCCAAAGTAGTTAGGAAGACCTTCTTCATTGCCCACCTGATCATGAAGGGAATCACATCAAGATCAAGGGAGGTCATTGTTCCCCTGTACTCATCACTCATCAGACCAATGATAGAGTACAATGCCCCATTCGGAATGTATCTTACCCGACACCTGCAGCAATTGGAAAGGCCCCAAAAGTTCCTCACCAAAAGGATAAAGGGTCTCAAAAATATGTCTTATGCTGCCCGACTGAAGGAACTCCAGCTCTATTCAGTTGCATACCGTCTGCTCAGAGGTGACCTGTGCCTGACATACAAGGCCATGTCCAACCCGGAACTAATGAACATGCTCCACCTCAAAAAATCCAAATCCATCAGAACTACAAGAGCAAGAGACTTAAACCTTAACACGGTTATAAATAGGACATGCTGGAGGGACAGATTCATCACCCAGAGACTCCCTATGCTGTGGAACAAAATCCCGGTACATGTGAGACAGAGCACCTCGCTGGCGTTGCTCAAGAGAAATCTTGACCAATGGATGGGAGATTGCAGGTTTACCCCAGGGATCACCTCAGTGTCACTGCTGGACAGAGGCACGGCAAACTAATGGGCATAGTATCCTTCAAACTTAAGGGGTGGTGAAAGCCACAAAACTTTGGGCTAGGCTTATAAATGCCCTAGGGCAGATAGCCTAGTATGAACTTATGAACCTATGAACCTATTAGGTCAGTAACTAGCTGGTATAAGCTTGATATGATGGGATTATGATTATAAACTCACGCACCATTGGAAGAGCCAGGGGCATTCAAATGTGCTGGTCTAAAGGAGTGGTAGGCAGTGAAACCAGGTAGAGAAGGAGTGTTGTCACCACACTGGAACCACATTTCAATGACTACACAGCTGTATATCCTTTCATGGGTTAGGAAGGCCTTGAGGGCAGACATCCTTTATTTTAAGCTTTTAATATAAAAATCAGACACCTTATTATAGAGTTTATTTGGATATGGTAGATTTTCAGATTAAGGAGACTAATTTTAATACACCACAGAGCAGAAGACATATTTGTTAATATGTGGAAGACCAGTAGAGACAAGTGCAGACCATCTCTAGTGAAGCAAGAAGGACCATCAACTGTCTTTCCAAATGGACACATATTGGTGGACTGACACCACTAAGTGGGCCAGTTGTTAAAATAATTACATTCTGTTTGTACTGTGGCATTATTTGCTGTGATTATCAATATACCTCTCAAGAATAGCTGATATTTGAAGTAAACAGCTCAACCTTGCCCCCTCCTCCTCTTCATGTGCTCCAAGAGGGTGCAGTGCAGGCCACTGACATCTACATGAGTGACTACCATGTCATATGCATATTTGAGGGAAAGGGACTTGAGTGCCCTAACATCATGAATTTTGGAAATCAAGAACCATATAACTGTCATCATATCCTTGCTGAGCCCAGTGGTATAGAGCCTTGGCATGCCTAACTATGGAATCATGTATGAGTAGGATATTTTAAGGGCGGTAGCACTGTCTGGTAGTCCATATGGCTTGCTTGGTTATCTTCCTGGATGATCTGTACGTGTGACATTACTAAGAGGTGCTGTTATGAGAGCTGCAGATGAGATGCTTGTACAGTGTAAAGTTTGAATATAATAGTACAGTGCTAGTAGTAAAGATATTTTTACTATCTCAGTATATGTGAGCTTGGTGCTGGTACTGTGGTGCTAGAAGCTTGCAATTTCTGAAACCTGTGTGTTTTGAAAGTTTTGCCTCTAGTTTAAATGAGTATTTGCACCTCTCTCATACAGATAGTTGTTGGTGACAGTACCTGGTTGATAGCATAAGACGATTGCTAGTCTGCCTCAAGGTACATATTGCTAGTAGGCTGGTGACAGATGACATAAGGGCAAACTTCACTCTCATAGTGTGCAGAAGTCTGGTAGACAAATGTAGGTCGGTGGTTACATGAGTGCTGGTTTGTGGGGCATAAGTATTTTGCCATCACAACACTCAGTGATGGATTTTTAGTAGCCAGCTATTTGCTTGTTATTTTTTCATTAGGAAATGCTATGACAATAAGATTCTAGGATTCTGTCTGTTTTCATTATAGGCAGTTTGGTCAAGACACTATGATAATAAGATGTTATGATTTTGTCACTTTCAAGTGCAGATATTTTGCTCAGGACAATGACAAGTAATGCAGCTTAGAGTGCAACAGTAGTAGATGATAAGTGCTAAGAGTAAAATGCACTCAATGGGAGAAATTTAACAGTCTCTCATTGGCTACTATCCAGCATGGATCATAACAGGGCTGCACATTGCTATGTGGTGCAGCTGCACACAAAGCTATGCTGTCAAAACTGAGCTAAAAGTCAACACAAAGACACCAGTCAGAATTCTTGACTGTTAGCAAGCTTTTAACAAATACAAGAACAGAGCACTACAGTAATCCTTTCTTCACAGGTGCAAGTGCAGAAACTATATAAAAATATCTCAGCAAGCCACACTTTAAATAATCAACTTTAAAGTACTTAAAAAAAAAACACTTCTCAAGTGGTAGTGGGATCAATGGTGGTCAAAACCCATCTGACCTCGGCACCTTCTTCCAGAGCTTTGGATCCAAGTCTCTGACTCCTCTCTTAGCCACAGTTCCCTGTTTTACATAAATTACCTCAGATCTTTTTCATCATCTGATCTATCCAGATGTGCTATCCTAGAGCTGTTGCCGGTCACTTCACAATAAATGGAAGTTACTTAATATTTGTGCTTTTTGACTCCATCATTTAGTGTTTTTGTAGTACTAGACAGTGTAGTGTTAAGCTTAGATTCAAGTAGTTTAAAGATTTATTATCTTTTTTATCATCCTTATCTATAGTGTATATTTTCTAGAAAGCCCCATAGTTATATTGCAAACATAGTCAGGATAATTATAGTACTTGATTGTGTGTTTATCAGCATTAGAATATTTGGATAGTTTATTTTTTTCTTAGATGTGGTTTAATTTGCTGTGTTGTTTACAGAGATTTTCTAATAGTATTCTGATGTCAGACAAAACTTTAGGATTTAAAAAGTGTTCAGCCTGTGGACACAAGATCCCTTCTCAAGATCCTCATTCCATGTGGGTGTACTGTTTAGGTGCTACTCATCTACAGGCAAACTGTGATATTTCTGCTGCCTTTAGTTCCAGAGCTATAAAAAGTAGGAGGGAAAACTGATTATAAAAAGCTTGATTCCACCACAGATAGGATTTTCTACTCTAAATATGTCTTCTGAGTCAAGACCTCCATCTGCTTCTCCCAACACTGAGAAGTGGAAAGAGAAAGAAAAGGATAAGTCTAAACAGAAACATAGAAATAAGGGAACGTCTTTAGAGAAAATGGCTGAAAAAAAGAAATTAGAAAAGAAAAGGCTAGAGAACTCGAGGCAGTGGTCCCCAGATCCAACTAGTCTTTCAGGTCCAGTACCCAAAACATCGAGGCAGTCGGATTCACCTGTCAGTCAGGTGTGAACTCCTTCACATTGAGCTACCTTTTCTCCAGAGCCAACGAGCCCTCATCAATCCTTCAAGTCCTCCCAGTTCAGTCCCTGAGGGGAGTTCCAGGTACAGGACTATCGATCCTGTCACATTTTTCTCCAGTGACACTTTTGGGTTTGGCTTATCTGCGTTCTGGGTGGATCCCCCTCCAGATGCTTCATATATCTCATGGCACAGAGGGCATAGAAGGACCCTGATAATACAGAGGAAATTCCCAAAAAAATGGCAGAATTTTAGTAGCATTGGATGAAAGGACTTCAGCAGATGCCATGATAGTAGCAGCAGCCACAGAAAAAGAACTGTCTGAAGAGAATTCTTCTGTCTGTCTCCCTTACAGAGTGTCAAGGGTATTGGGCAGATTAGGAAAACAGGCTTATGCTTCAGCATCCTGTGTTGTCAGGGTCTATATTACATCATCAAACTCACAGGAATTCGAATGATATAATATCGAACCATGAAGTTCGAAAACCAAGACTTACGAAAACACAGAACAGAGATTTTTTTCTGGTACAAAAAAAAACACTTATACTTTAAACTTATACACCCCCCCAAATCTCCCCTACTTAAATATACCAACTCTGAGATTGTACCACAGTGGAGGAAATAGCAAAGCCTTGAAAATGGTCCACCATTTTTTTTCCCCTGGGAAAAAAAATCGGTGTGCCTTGCCTTTGCTATTTTCGTATTTCGAACATTTGGGTTTACTATTACAACGTTCGGACTCCTGTGAGTTTGATGTTGTAATATGGATCCATGTTGTCAGAGTGCTGAACTACCTTACACACTTGACTCATTTTCAGAGGGACTTGATCAAGGAGATTTCTAAGTCTGTTTTGGGTAACTTGCTTTTGGATATCCCAAAAACAGTAGACATCCAAATGTCTACCTTGAAGTCTACCTCTAATGTAGTCATGTGCCTGCTATCCAATGCAACAGATGGTGCAGCAAGAGCAGCTGGTACAGGCATTACCATGTGTCACCATACCTGGATATGGCTATGAGATTTTGTGGAAAGCTTCAAGGCACCCTTTATTAATGCTTCCTTTCAGACCCAAAGTTAAAGAGATGCTTACCAGGAATGAGCAAGATGGTATGACACTGTCTGCTGTAGGAATCAGTTTCTCCACCCCACAGAGATCCTGTTCCAGGAATCAAAGGAAAGGTAAGAATATGTGGTTCAGAAAATCACAGGGCTTGCACCATGACACTTCTGGGGACATACCCCTCCCCTAGGCACAGGGAGAGGCAACTGTAATATGCTTCACCCTAGAGGAAGAGGCAAAATGCAGAATCAGGGTTTCTGTGATCTCTTCACTGAGATATTCTGCCAGGGCCCCTAAAGGGTTACCCGGCTGCTGCACTCTGGAGGCATGTGACGGGCATTTAGCCCTGCACCCACAAGCCTGGCAAAACATTACTTCAGATTCTTGGGTGTTAAGGATAATCTGCAGAGGCTATACTGTGCCCTTTTTGTATCCTCCAAAGAAGAGTTTAAGGATTCCTGATATTCCACCCGATCAGGTGGAATCTGCAGCAGCAGAAGTTTCAAAGTTGATAGAAAAAAGAATCATCTGTCAGGTTCCCCCAGAAAGTTAGAATCCAGATTGTATTCCAGGTTCTTTTTAGTTCCAAAGAAGACAGGGGACTACAGGCAAATACTGGACCTCAGTCACCTCAAACAGATGACGTTCTGGATGGTCATGGTACAGTACATACTACCTCTATTGAGGAAGGATGTTTGCATGTACTCTGTAGATCTCCAAGATGCCTACTACCGTGTAAAGATTCAAAGGCAATCTAGTCGATTTCTCTGTTTATTTCTGTGAGCCAATCATTTCCATTTCAGAGCGCTGCCATCCATTCCATCTCATCACAACCCCCCAGGTATTCACGAAGATTATGACAGCAATAGTAGCTCATCTTTGACTGCAAGGGATCCACGTCTTCCCTTATCTAGACGATTGGTTCCTAACTGCTAATTCTAGGGATGTACTGCTGTAACACCAAGCATTACTACTCCATCTTGCAAACTGGTTAGAGATAACAGTCAGTCATTCTAAAGACCAACCACCTTCTACTCAGCAGATAGAATTCACAGGATGTCATATCAGCACAGTACTACAAATTGCCAAATTACCAACAGTAAGAGTGTTGTCACAGAAACAGGTGGATTCTCAGGTAATTCAGCATTTGCATCCACAAGCAAGACTGATTCTTTATTTATTAGGGATGCTGGTTTCTACCATCACTTTAGTTCTACTGGCGAAATGTCACATGATAGTTTTACAGTGGATTCTTTCAGTTCAGTGGTCACAGAGTTTTCATACCCTCCATGCCAGAATTCTTCTCACTCAGTCATTATGTGATTGCAATGCACATTCCCGGGGCATTGAATGCTCTAGTGGACAAGTAGAACAGGTCAATCCTATTGCCTCAAGAGTGATCTCTCAAACAGACAGTGGCAACAGAGATTTTCAGCTTCTCGGGCCAACCTTACTGCAACCTCTCTGCCTCTTACCAGAACAACAAGTGCTGCAGTTACTTTACCCTCATTCCTCCACAGGGACAGTCACCAAAAGATGCTCTAGTCCAAACTTGCCCCCCTCCCATCTCATCTATGTATTCCCACCAATACCTTTCCTGACAAAATTCATACAGAAAGACGTGAGGTGCAAAACCAAGGTGATCCTCATTGCTCAGTTCTTACCCCAGCAGGTTTAGTTCCCCTTCATCTAACTTCATTGGCTATACCCACCCTGAATAATGGATCCCACTCTGGATCTTCTGAGTCACCCATCTGGAATGCCTGTATTGTATCTACAAGCCCTAAAGTTAACCACATGTTTTTTCCAATGTTAAAGATATCCAGAGATGCCAGGTTGTCTTCTCTTGTAGTTCACATAATTTTTTCGTCTCAAAAGAAATCAACCAAGAAAACTTATAAAAGTAAGTGGAGAAGATTTTCTATTTGGGCCTTATCAAAAGGACTAGACCTCTTTTCTGCTCCCATCCCATTGATCCTGGAATTTCTTTCAGAACTTTTTCTCCAAGGAGCTTATTTTTCTACTAAGTTCAAATGCCTGCCATTTCAAATGTTCACATAAGACACAATGACACTTCCATAACTTCTCTGAGAATATCTAAAGCTTTCCTCAAAGGAGCTTTTTTGATGAGGCCTCCAATTTGAAACCAAGCTCTCCCATGGGATGCCACAGTATTACTTCAGTCATTGACTGAGAAACCCTTGAGGCCACCAGCATCAGATGACCTTATGCACCTTTCTTAGAAAACTGTTTTCCTACACGCCATTACATCTGCTAAATGAATTTCTGAATTACAAGTGCTCTCATGCAAGCCATCTTTTCTTATTTTCCACAAAGACAGAGTGTCATTGAGAATGAATCCTACTCATACCTCTCAACCTGTTACAGCAAGAAATCTGGACTAAGCCATAAATAAAAGTGGGACAAAAGCCCACAAATAGGGACAATTGTTAAATATTGCTCTTAAAAACTTAGAAAGTTGATAGCATAACAGGTTCTGCAGTAGCATTAATTTTCTGTAGGGTATGGAGTCTGAAACTCAAATGTCTGTCATTATTTTCTAACTTCAGTCATTAGTGATTTGCCCCTGTTTTGCCAGGAAACCTCAATTTTATGAAAAACGGACCAAAATTATGAGGCAAAAATCTGTACATTTGAGAGGTATGATTACTTTTTTCCCCAAAGGTGTCATCTGAAGCAAATTTGAGTCAATCCATTGATTTGCCAGTCTTTTCTCCCAGTTTATCAAATAAAGGTGGACAAATAGATGTTCACAGGCAGGTCAGATTGTAGTGTACCATACCAAAGATTTTAGAAAATCAGATTAACTGTTTGTCTCCTTTTCCAAAGCAAAATTGGGAAATTGTGCCAAAAGTTCCAGTTTCTAAGTGGCTTTCAGGTTGCATTTCTTTTGTATATAAAACTCGAGCTTTATCTCTGCACCCAAAACCAAAAGATCATTCTTCTAGAGCACTTGCTATCTGTACAGCATTCATGAAAAGAGTCCCCATCTATTACATTTGTGCATCAGGAACTTGGTTGACAGTTCATACATTTATATCGCATTGCAAGCTGGATGTGCTATCCAGAGGTTTTACCATTCTCTGTATTGACCTTCCTTGATAGTATATAGGTCCTTTTAGGCAGCTTCAGAATCTGTCCAAATGTTGAATCAGATGAAAATAGGCAACATCGGGTACAAAAATTATGTACTTACCATAACAAGTCCAGTTCAACATCCCTCCCTCCTTCCCCCTTCCATATTGGGATCTGCAAACTTCTGGTGTTCAGACAGGCCTTGACCAAGACCTCATTTTTAGTGGCATTTCCCATATTGACATACTTAGTAAGCTGTTGACTTTATTATGTAGGAGATTTTATACTTCACAAGTTGTTTTTTCTGTATAGGTAGTAAGGGTCAGCAAACTCAAGCTGAGGTAATTTACGCAGAAGAAGGAAATTGTGGGTAGGAAGGAGTCAGAGCCTCGGATCTCAAAGAAGTTGCTGAAGTTGGATCTCATTGAAGTAGCTAAGTTGTTGCAGTAAATTTTCTAGGAGTGTATGTAAGATACTGCTTAGCTCTGTTAAGGGAGTATAGTCTAATTTTTTTTTCTTTTTTTAATATTGCTAAGAGAAGATGTTGGTCGAATCTGAGATTATCGCTTTTTGGGACCCCTACTGGTTAAGTCTCTGTTAGAGTTTCAGTTTTTCTATTGTTAGATGACCGACTGTGGAATGTATGTTTCTGATGTACTTGATATGCTTATTGACTTCTGCTGTCCAGCCCCAACCAGTCGTCTCAGTAGGGTCTGATGAAGAGAATGAGAATATCAAGGCTAAATTGTTAGACTTCCTGGCATACCCAAAATCTGTCTCTGTTGTGCAGAGCTCTTTAAAGATTTGTAAGATAAAGGAAAGTTTAGGCAAGACCTTAAACAAATCTTCCTTATACTTATCCACAAATTTTAGAGGAACTTCCCTTCTAAGACACCCTTTGTGAGTTGGCATCATAAGCAAAGGAGATCTTCCAGGAGAGATTTTTTCCTGAGAGGCCAGCTCAGGATCCCATAGGTCAGAAGTCTTCTTTCCCAGACAAGTCAGCCTCTATTTGACAACCATCTTTCTCTAAACCTTGGCCAGATCCTTTTAGTTAAAGATTAACTTTGTCCTTTCAAAACTGGGAACACATCACCTCAGACTCTTGGGTTCTTTTGGTCATTCAAAACAGTTATTTCATGGTCTGGAAATCTCTTCCTCCTTTTTCAGGAATTCCTCAACCTCCTTGCCAACTGCCTCATTTGTCTGCTGTTCTTCAGGACCAGTTGGCTCAAGGGGCTATTCAGCCTGTGCCTCTGTCCAAGAGGGACAATGGGTTCTGCTCCAGAATGTTTATGGCACCTAGGAAGGAGAGTCCTTGAAGACCCATTCTAGACCTCTCTTTTCTCAACACGTTTCTAAATGTTCTCTCTTTCAAAATGTTCTGTCTCCAGTCTCTGTTTCCTGGGCTGCTTCCTCAGGCCTACCTGATGGTTCTGGATCTGAAAGACACCTGTCTCCACATACTTGTTCACCCTCTCTTCAGGAAGTACATACAATTCAGTGTTTCTTCTTCATGTTATCAGTTATCTGCTTTGACTGTTGGTCTTTCTGCAACAGCAAGGGTTATTACAAAGTGTCTCTCCCTGATCCCAGCCTTTTACAGACTCCATGGTGTTCAGTTTTCCCTATCTGGATGGCATTCTTATTCAAGCCCCCTTTCAGCAGCTTCTTCTGCAGGACCTCAGATTTACCATAGTCCTTCTCAGTGTGGGCTTCACTCTCAATCTCAAGAAGTTCATGCTGACCCCTTCTTAGGACCAAGTATTCTTGGTATGCGAGATCGAGACCCTCTTGATGGCTTTTCTTCCTCCTCTTAAGTTCCTTTCCTTAACAACATTCTTCTTCCTTTACTGGTGTTGTAGTACATCGTTCAATTGTCATTTGAGGTTGGCTCAGCAATATAGTCATACAAGAAAGATGCCTAGCAGGGGAAAGATATGCTACTTTTTCTTGCAGTAAAATGATTGCAACTGCATGAGGCACTCTCAATGTGGGAGGGTGGAATAACACTACTGAGGCTGAAGCCTGCTCTGCCATTGCAGCTGCAACTACTGCTTGTACACAGTGGGGTAGAGACTGTGCCACTGGGTCCAGTTGTGATGAATAATAAGCAATGGGGCGTTGTTTGTCCCCATGCTGTTGAGTCAATACTGATGTCATATAACCTTGCTTGCAATCTACAGTTTGGAAAAAACGTTTGTGATAATTTGGTAATCCTAAAACTAATGATGATGCTATTGTTTCAGCTGGCAGAAGGTTCATTCTGCTTCTGGTGTCCATTGTATTAAATTTTGTGCTGCATAGGCTTCTTAAAAATCAGGTCGGTTAAAGGTGCAGATTCCAAAGCATAGTTTGGGATCCAGCTTCGACAAAAATTAGTCGTACCCAGGAAGGACATAATTTCCTTCTTGGTTGTGGGTTTAGGTGCTTGTAAGATTGCTACTTTTCTGTCCTCATCTAATGTTCTACCATCTTTGGATATTACATATCCAAGGTATTTCACTTGTTTTCTCCAAAGCTGCAATTTATTTTTGCTTACTTTGTGTCCTTCAACTGCTAGGAATTTTAATAATGCTATAGTATCTTCCTTACAATCTCGCTGGGTAGGGGCAGCCAGCAGGATGTCATCAACATAAAGTAAAATTTGACTACCTCTTGGTGGGATAAATCCCGCTAAATTACTTGCCATCTCTTGTGAGAATATCGTTGGGCTTTCACTGTAGCCCTGTGGTAGTCGCGTATATGTATACCGCTTCTCCTGAAATGTAAATGCAAACCAATATTGGCTGTCAGGATGTATCGGTATAGAAAAGAACGCGTTGCTGATATCTACCACAGAAAAATGCTTCTGTTGAGGTTTTAAATCATTCAACAAGGTATGTGGATCTGGCACCGTGGGTGCTCTTGGTATTACTGCGTCATTTACAGCTTGTAAATCTTGGACCATACGCCATTCTCCGTTTGCTTTTCTAACTGGGAATAAGGGTGTGTTACATGGCGAATCAGGAGATTCCACCAGTATTCCCTTCTTAAGGAAAGCTGCTATGATTGGTTTAATACCTGCCTCTGCATCTTTTCTCAAGGGGTACTGTCACTTTTGTGGTCTAAATGCTGACTTTGGCATGATAGTAACTGGTCCTGCTGTGCAAATAAGTCCTACGTCTGACTTTCCTGTTGACCAGAGAGTTTCTGGTATGTCTAACAAAGCTTTTTCTTCCTCTTCTAATAAGAGGGTTTCTCAGTTGTCTTTGCTGGACTGCAAGTGTACAGCTGGATGTGTTTGTGTTATCCAGTTCAGTTTCTGTCTTTGTATTCCCTGTTCTGACAGTTCTGATTCTGTCTGTTTTTCCCATTTTGTGATTTTTTTTTCTCCTAGGTTTATCCATTTTAAATCTTCCTCTTTCGTTAAACTAACATGCGGTATTAGATTCAATTTGTAAAGTGAAAAGAACTCCTGGGGTAATGAACAGCTAACTACACTGTTCCCTTTCATGTCCCAGTACAAATTACACAGTACTAATCTGTTTGCATGATTTTTAAACAATTCTTGTTCATATTCTTTGTCAGGTCCTGGTGTATTACAATAATACAGAGTACAGTGCAACAGGTGTTGTATGTCAATACAAAGGGAGGGGAACTTACTGATAGCTACATTCATTATCTCTTCAGTTATTGCTCCAGGGCCAGTCGTAACTAAGTCCTGGCTGTACCAGTAAAATGTCTCACCTTCCATTTGCACTGCAAAAGTATTAGTTTGTCGCTGTGCTTCCATACCCTGCATGGTTGGAACTACTGCTATGCCTAATAGTTGCATAAGATCTCTGTCCAAAAGGTTCACTGGGCATTTTGCAGAAACAACAGATTTGCTTTTCTGGGTTAATCCTGAAACAGGATCTGTTATTGTCATGGTATGGGAGAGAGGCTCCCAATACAGCTGTCCATTAGCTGCTTTTACTAGTATAAAATCATGTGATTCTGAATTTTCTGGTAGTTTAGAGGGGTGTACCAGGGTTCGTGATGCCCCTGAATCGCACAAAAATTTGACTTCCCTCCATTCTACCAGGAGTGTCACTTCTGGTTTTGTGTCAGCTAGATAGAGCTCTAAGCTCAGTAAGGCTCGGTCTAATATTTCGTTTTCTTCATTATCGGTAGCTTCCTGCACTTCCTCTATTATCACATTCTCTGCTCCTTCTATCACATTTTCATTAGTTCTTTCTCTATTATTCCTATCTAGTGATTCCTGACTTTCATATAGTCAATCCTCACCTTCATCTTTTTTGTCTTCCAATGCTGCCTTCTTATTTTTCTTGCAATCCCTTGCCAAATGTCCCTTTTTCCCGCATTTAAAGCACTCACCTCTTTTCTTTCTCCCTTCAAAGTCCTCTGATCGCTGATCAGATTGTTTGTTTCCCTGGGCATTCTTTTTGCCCTTTTGTCCGGACTGTACTAAATAAACCTCTCCATCTTCTACAGCAAATACTTGGGCTTTCTTTTTCTTTTTGTTATTAAAATGCCTTTTGGCATGTCTAGCATATTCAAGCAATGATTGTAATCTGCTTGTACAATGGTCTACCATATGTTTAGTAATGAAACTACTTATGGGTGCAATACTGCCTTTTAAAAATGCATTCTTTAACTGCTGCTCATATGGGGAATCTTGTGTCTGATCTTCAGGCACCTGCATTCCACAATGGTTGTTAAAACATTCTAATAATCTGGCAAAATATCTATCAACAGTTTCACTTTCTTGTTGGATGCATTGATTAATGCAAGACCAGTCTGCCCTAGGCTTTCATTTCACAGAAATTCGGATTGTCAAACCTTTCATTCTGTTTTCTAGTTCTGTGCTGCTATGTGGGAGGGGCCTAAGTGCAGCATCACGGGGATTCCAGTTGCCACTGATCATGTGCCAATCTGGACCTACTGTTTGTCTGACTACTTTTTCTACTTCCTCTCCGTTTAAGTGAAAACTTAATCTCATGCCCTGTAAGTCTTCTAAGAACTTTCTAAAATTAACTTTTGGATGGGGAATTCCCTCTGTGGCTTTCCGGATGTCTTCTGGTGTCCACGTTCTGTATACTAAGAGAGTTGGGTCCTGCCCTTCTAGTCCTGCCTGAGGATTTGGTACTTCTATGAGTGGGCATATCTCTTCTTCACTCATAGCCCGTGAATTTCCATTCATTTGATATAATTCAATATCCCCTTTTAAATTACGTGTTCGAGACCTAGTCTCGATAGGATCTCTAACAAACGGTAGTGGTTTTATAGGAATAACTGGATATCGTGGAGGTGGGCCAGTTTGTTCTTCTGCTTCATATTCTGGTAAGGGACCTGGTAAGGGAACCAGAACCGGAGGGGCCGATGCTATAACTAAGTTATAAGAACTTTAAGTTTAAGTCTAAGAAACATTGCTTTTGAATTTTTATTCTTTTGTTCTCTTCAGTTTGCTTCCTCAATCCACCTGTGTGCCTGAGGAACTCCTAATTTATGCTGTTTTTTAACCCGACCTTTAGAATCAGTTTTTAACTGTCTAATAAGTTTGATAAGCGAGGATCTTTCTAGTTTCCCATCAAATTCATATTTATTAACCCATTTAGTATAATATCTAACATTGTCGGCGCGCTGTGATTGCATATATTTTGCATCTTCGGTTAACGGTGGGCTTTGGGGTCTTTTCGTTTTTGTGCACGTATTACCCATTTTGTTCTAACCTTTAATGTGGTACCACCAAGTGTTTACAGTCTCTTCAGACTACCTGCCTACTTATTCTGTTTCCCTGATCTATGACAAGATAGCAATATTTCTGTCCCTGAATTTTAACAAAAATTCTCACAGAACAAATACAATCAAGTCCCTGATCTAAAACAGAAAAAAGTAGATTCACCCTACCTGAGCCTCAGCGATTGGTCACTCACTGTTCAAATGGAACCCGCCTTCAGTTGTAGATCAGAAAAGTGGCTGGCCTCTTTTGCACGACAATTCAGTCGGAGGTCTTTCAATGAAGAAGATCCGATGTGGTATCTTCCCTGCGCAGTTTCATGCCACCTGGCCCATCTGATCCCAGGCTAAACGAGGGTTTCCGGCTCCAAAGGACCAAAAAATGTCAAAGAAAAATACTTCAAAAGACCAAAAGCATAAGGTTCAGTTCAGGTATCTTTATTCTTGCGCAAGGAGACAAAAAATGCAGTTACAGAGTTTGTCTGACTAAATCAGGAAGTGTCACAATTTTTATACCTTTCTTTCAAGACATTGCCCACTACGACTGACGTAGCAGATCACCAGTTCACAATTCTGTTACTTTACAGATGTTTCTCACATTTCTAGCTGACTCTTCAAAGTTTAAAAAAGATTTTTTAGTAAACAGGATGGCCTTGACGACCACCAGACAATTATAACTTTCTTGCTATGTGATGTTACAAGTCTAGGTACTATGGCTAATTCAAGCACAATGCAAGTACATATTTCTGAAGCAGTTTATTGTTTATAGTATCTAACTATCTTGCAGCTTGTGCAATTTTTCATTAGCACGAACAGAGCTTATTGTCCATAATGAATGGATCTACAGAAATTATTATTATTCTCCTTTTAATTTCCTGACCTAGCAGAAAATCACCTGCTTTCCAGTACATTTCCAAGGCATAAACATGTATTTTGCTGTGCTAGCAAACTAGGTCAGAGTGCATCTTGCAGTGTCAGAAAGCACAATTTCAGAAAAGCATGTTTTCAGTTTCAAATACAGCTCATGCTGCATATAGAATAAAAACGTGTTAATCTTCCCTTATTTAAAATAAGCATTGCACACATATGTTAATACATATTTTTCTAACAATGAGTTATTGAGTGTTACTTGGATTTGAGTGGTGATTTATATTGTTGGGCTGTAGGTCTTTGTGAGTGAAAATGAGAGAGTGTCAGGTGAAAATCAAGGTATGTTATCTCATGTGATTGAATGAGAGGGACGTGTTGGTGGGAATAGTAGAGTATAAGAGCAGAGGATGTAGGGGTGAATGGAATTGGGGGTAGGTATAACAGCTGAGTAAGCTTGACTGAGTGAGACAAACAGAGTGGGGCCTAACCATCCAAGCTGACTTTTCATAAAAAAACAATCAGCATGCCTGACTGTTGAATTCAGTTTAGTGAATCCTGGGAACTATGACAGTGACTTGAGATAAAAATTAATTTGGTGTGGAGATGATTAAATAGGATAGTACATAATGACATATTAGTGACAACAATAATTTAAAGAAAGAGGACACGCATTTTACATTTCCATTTTTCTGAAGCAGTAAATCACTAAGTGTAGTAGAATTTTGGGATGCAGTTCATTAATGTCTAAAAAATGACTAGTTGCAGGTATCTTGCCAATCTGTAGAAGTCACTAAAGGCTTTTTTAATTAAACAAAAGTTGTTTTTCAATTAAATCTATTTATTTATATATTTATGTGTATATGTATGTATGTTTGTTTACCAGTGTACACTGATCAATACTGACCAATTTTAGGCTTTACCCAGGTAAAATTGAAATTATTCCTATACTGAATTTAACTATTATGGCAGAGATCCTTTTTATTGGCATCTATTGCATTCTTTAAGGCAAAGAGAAATTGTCCTTTATCAGCATGCACCTTTGAGGTTTTTAATGAGGGAGACAAAAATATAGTTTTGGGGATAAAGTGGAAATCTACATACACAGTAGAAAGTAACCGCCACTACCATTTTTGCATGCCCTTATGTTCTGATACAGTATTACCGCTCCAGTGGAACACAGCATTTGACATTGGCCATTTTTTGTTGGCAGAGCTGAATGACATATATCTTCTTAGGAGCTCATTTACATGCCTTGCAAGCAGATAAAAATGCATTGGTGAATTAAGGCTGTTTATGCAGCATATCTACTATATCTCCAATTCTTTTGAAGTCTTTGGTTAACTCCTTGTTTTCTTTCCATTTCTGGTAACAGTTACTGCCAAGGTTTAGAGCTGTCACAGGCTACCCATGAGTTTTTTTTTCATATGTGTGACGTGTTCATGGGGCTTCTGCTATTGGATTCATAATGAAACGTTAGAACAAATAAAAGAAGTGAGATATTAATTTTGTGTTTTATTTTGACGGGCCTTTTGATTATCAGTGCTATGACATTAGCAAGAGGAAAATAAGTCTGACCTTAAAAATCTTGAGTGTTTAGTTTCCAAAACGCAACACCACAGAAATGTCCAATCACTAACTTCAGACTGCTGTTGTCTGCTATTGCAATAGTAGCAGTATTTTCTTTTTAATTGATTTTACTTAATCATTTTCCAGTAGAGAGGTGTGTTTTGGGGTAGGGGCAAAATTGTATAATACATTGTTACCAAGAATTTTATGGTAATACCTCTTGTCCTACATCAAAGAAACCTTTTTCATATCTTAAGTCAAATTAGAGAAGCCTTGTTTCTGCTGCTTACATGCATGCTGTCAATATCTTGTCAACTACCCAGTGCTTGTGACTACAAATGAGGATGGAGGCCAATAAATTGATAACTTCATATCATGACTCAACTCTTCCTTCTGTATCACACTTCCCTTCAGTACTGAAGTACTGCACTAGCTATCCTCATTATTCTGTCAGTCTTCTTATCCCCTATCTTCACTTGTGAACAGGACCCCAAGATACTTAAACTTCTCCTGTTTTAGCCACACCCCCTTACCTGCAGAGAGGAGTCCACTCTTTTCTGGAATAGAAACACAACCTTTAATTTGTAGGTGGAGCTTTTCATGCCAGCTGCTTCACACTCAGTAGTGAATCATTCCGGTACATGCTGGAGATCACAGGCATTTGAGGGTAATAGTCATCATCACCTGCGGATAATAAAGATGCTACCTTCATGTGCCTGACCTAGCTACCCTACAGACTTTACTGGAACTTGATACCATATCCATTAAAATCAAAAACAGGAGGAGAGTCAAGAGAACCCTTTATATCCCCCCCCCATGAACATCTTCAACTTACTATTGACAACATGACCAGAGCTCTCTCTTTTCATATGTCTCGACTGAACAGCACACTGCAGCAATCTGCGCCCTTCACCTGCTGTAGAAGCATGAGCCATACAAAACACACAGTGTGTGGATTTTAGGACATCATAATGGTGCTGGCCACTTACTACATGAATGAATGGTGATAGTGCCTCTTTGGAGTTAAGACTGTTAATATTCTGTCTTAATGCCTATTTTTGGAACATATTCATACCTTTCAACTCTTCATATTTTGGAGAAGCATTTCTATTTTCAGACCTAATTTACCCTTGCAGATGATGTCCCTATTTTTGAAGGTATGTCCTTGTCTTCAGACTTGATTTACCCCTTCACACAGTTTTCTGAATCCCCCCTCACCACATATGATTTTTGAAGCTGTTTAGTATGCGGAAAACTATACTACATAATGACGTATTAGTAAACAATAATTTAAAGAAAGAGAACATGCATCTTACATTTCCATTTTTCTGAAGCAGTAAATCACTAAGTGTAGTAGAATTTTGGAATGCAGTTCATTAAAGTCTACAGATTTTACACTTTCTCTGGTAATGTGCTTTTATTTTTGCACCATTTTTGCACTCACTGTTTTTTAAACATGTATTGTGAGTAGTATATTTCTGCTGACAGTGGGAAACGTTATGTGCTGATTGGTATTCAAATTTTAAGCTAATTAATTGTCCAGATTGTTTGCTGGATGTTCCTATTTTTCAATTACCTCTACTCTTATTTTCAATGTGGGAAGATTGAGAGGCATGACTATATCTCCCCACATCTCCTTCCTGTGCAAAAAGGGAATGCCCAGCAAGACAGATGTGGCTATCAGAATAAAACTGAATAAACTAGGTTCCATTTTATAGTTTTCTGATATATTACCCCTAGGAAGTTCTAGCATTGCTAGGGATGAAAGGAATAGTTAGTATAACTGGTGGCTTGGGGATGGGCAAAGAAGGATGGTCATAGAACAGTGAGAGACTGGGGAATAAATACTTGGGAGGATGAAAAACTCACAACAGAGAGACTGCAACTCAGCTCTGAAGCGGTCATCCACTTGATTTGATGTTTCACTTGGGAGTGATAACCTCAGAATTTAGGGGAGGGGTATAACAAATCTCTTGTTTATATCTCTACGTGGTGTACTTTAACTTGAACCTACCCTGCATTGTTCCTCTGGAAATTGAACTAGTTATGTACAGGAGCTTAAGTGGCATGAAATGTAAGCATCTAACTCCTCTCCCCTTAGCCAGCTTGTCCAAGATTTCAGTGGGCATGACCTCGATTCACTTAGTGATATATACGTTCTAAGGAATGTTAATCAGATAATGCATCCTATACCTACACAGGATGTAACCAGTATAGTTTAAGCACTGCCACATCTCACCTCAGCATGTGCAAGTGCTCTGTTACAGACTTTTCCCAGTCCTGAATGTAACAGGTTAAAGTTGGTGCAGAATTTAGTGGCTATACTTGGGGTATAAAAATATCTATGTAAACATTTCCAAGCAAAAATACTAAATCTTCTAGACTTTGTTGCATATTTGGGAGACATACATATATCCTCCCATTCTTTCTTTGTGAATTGCTTATCCCATCTCTCTTCCCAATCCTTTCTAACCTCCTCTGATTTAGTCTTATAGTTATCATGCAATATTTTATATGCTGTACTAATTATTCCTTTTTTAATGGCAGCTTCTGTTCTAAATTCTGCTAAAAACTCTACCAATGCTGGTCTTTCATTTAGGACCCCCAATTTCTTTCTCTTTGCCTATACTCTGATATCAATCCTTGATAGGTAAGGTAATCTGCAACCTGCAGTCCAAATAAATTCTTTGCCTCTTCCCATTCTGTCATCTTTCCCTCTCTAGTTATTTGTTCCCAATACTTTGGATCATTTGCCAGTTTTCTCCAATAAATTCCAGCCCCCTCTTGCCTGTTGTCTATATCCCTAATTGCAGTCATCCCTATCGGCACAATCTCCTTTCTCCATTCCTGTGTTGACCTAATTCTTAGAACACTTTCTGCTACTTTAAGGATATAATATTCTGTATTATTATTATTGTTATTCTTCTTAAAGGCCTGCATCCAAAATTCCAGTCTCTTGTTTCTTGAGCTTCCCCATGTTTTATCATCATCCCTTTCTACTTTGAATTATAGTTTTCTGCTTGTGTTATGTATAGGAGCCGTAATGGTGTAGCTCTAAAATACCCCTACAAATTGGGTAATCCCAGTCCGCCCTGCTCTACTGGAAGAATCAGTTTATCCCGCTTGGCTCTTGCCATCTTCTCCTCCCAGATAAAGTCCTTCAGCTCTTTATTAATTGCTATTCACAACTTCTCCTCTGGTTAATAAAAATATGCCTGACGTGTGTATAAGACTAAAGAGACTAAAAACATTTTGACTGCTTGTGTCTTACTATCCATATCCATATAACAATGCTTTAATTTTTTCAGGCTTTCTATAACCTTTTGTTTAGTCTCTTCCCACATATCCTTAGCTGCCATAACACAATCCTTTCTAACCCATACTCCTAAATACTTAATTTTATCATGTCCCCATAAATACGGATATTGCTGAGCCTATTCATGTATGGTTACATAATTTACCGCTATTGCCTTTGTTTTAGCTTCATTAATTTTGCATCCTGAAAAGATTTGAAATTGTCTCACATTGTTCCACAACACTCTAATGTCTCTTTCAGGTTTTGTCAGATATAAAATAATATGATCAGCAAATAGAGACAGCTTTTCTTGAGTACCATACTAATTATATCCTTGAATTTCTGACTCCCTTATTTTCTTTGCCAGTGGTTCTAAATATAATGCAAATAACAAAGAGGAAAGATCAGACACCTGTCTGGTTCCTGTGCTCAAGCAAAAAGTGTCAGAGGACCCCACCTACTTATATCCTCCTAATCAACCTTATATTTTTTTTTCAGGAAATGCTAATGCTTTCATTAAACTGCTCATAAAGTCCCAGATTATTCTCTCAAATGTTTTCTCTGCATCAGTACCCACCAACAACAATGGTATCTTCTTAGATTCTGCTTCCTCTCTGATCATCAGTGTTCTGTTAATGCTGTCAAATGTTTGCCTTCCCTCCACAAAACCACAGTGGTCCATGTCTCTCAAATTTGGCATTACGTTTGTCATCCTTTTAGCCATTATAGACATGAACACTTCATAATCATGGTTTAGTATTGAAATTGGCCTTTATGAAGCTGGATCCGATGGATCTTTACCCTCTTTAGGTATTACAGTTACCATTGCTTTCTTCCAGGATGCTGGTACTTCTCCTCTTTACAATACTGTTAACAAAACCTTCCAGATCTTTATCATTTTCCATAGTAGCATCCAAACTTCCACAGGAATACCATCTTTTCCTGGAGACTTTCTTGTAGATTAATTATAATCACAATTGTTATGTCATCTCCTCCTATCCTAACTGTTAGTAATTGAACCTTATCTACCTCTAACATTGGTATATGTAATACCTCCATAAATATTTCCATTTGTATCTGCTCTTGATTTCCAAATTTCTCTAATTTATACAGAGTTCGTAGAATTTCCAAAATAATTCTAATACCTGTACAGGATATCTTGTTACCTTCCTTGTTATTGGCTCCCTAAGACTGGTGGCAGCAGTCTTTCTAAACTCGTGCATATTGTTGAGGTAATCCCTTATTTTCTGTTTAGCATTCTGCAGTTAATCCTCCTCTTGTTCTGTGAGGTATCCCCCTGTTCTGCGATACTTTAACATTTGTCAGTCCCTCTAAATACTTTTTGTTACTTCTTAACCATATCTCCCTTTCTTTTATTTCCACCCTATATTTAAAGTCCATCTTAATGTTATCCCACTCCCTAACTATATTTTCAGAAGATATGTTTATCCTCTCTAATAGCTCCTAAATAATCTCCACTACCCATTCCTAAAATTCCTCTCTTTTCAACAGATAGGTGGGAAAGTGCCAGTATCTCATACTTATTTCATTACTCTGTGCTTTTATTTTAGTTATTATTGGTACGTGATCTGAAATGGTTATTGGGTGCATAAAAAGACCATCAATTAACTGTGCATGTTCTTGTGAAATGTAAATTCTGTCTAACCTAGCCCACTTTTTATGTCTTGAGGAATAATATGTAAATTCATTCCAAATTCCTATTACTGAATTCACATATTCCATGCCAAATAAGTCTTCTTTCGGCTTTTCCCGGTTAGGGGTCTCCACAGCGGAGCTGCGGTCTGCTAATGATTGGCAGTGGATTTATATGGTGCCGAGTTGCGAGCCCAACCTTCAAAGAAGGCACACCCATTCACACACTCACCTACATGCATATCTTTAGACATCACTCGACCGTGAGGAGGACATACAAACTTCACAGAGAAGACGCTCCAGCTGAGAATCGAATGGGAGAACCTCTTGCTGTGAGGAGACAATGCTAACCGCTGCACCACTGCAGCCACTGTTTTCATAAACTTCTTCAAAAATCTACCCTTCTTTGTTATACTTTCTCTTCTGGGCCCACAGACACATCTTCAGTGCTGCAAATCACATTCTAGTCCCCATCCTACAAGTAATATTCCTTGCTGAAAACAGATTAATTCTTCCAGAATTTTCTTTTAGCTCCATTATAGCAGTTTTTGGTGGAATATAAATACATGCCAGTGTAATTCTCCTCCCTTGCCAGTAGCCCCTTAGCACTACAAATCCCCCATTGGTATATTTTTTTATCGTCTTCTATCACTATTGGAGCTCCTCTTGTAATTAATATAAGTACTCCAGTTTTTCTTTCTCCTGGTTATTCCACTGAATAACCATCCTGAAAACCTTTCTTTATCAAATTCATATGGTTAGTTCTTTCTAAGTGTGTTTCCTGTAGCATAGCTATTTGCACTATACATTTTTAATACAGTTCAGTGCTCTTTATTTTTTATATTTCTCTGTGAGACGGTTGTCATTTAAAGATATTACAGAAAGCATCATTGCATTAAAAAGTTATTATTCACAAGTTTTATGTACAACACCTTTTTTGTTAAATGTCTAGTTCCACTTTTTGAGTTACATGCATATACTGTTTGGCAGGTTGAACTTTTGTAAGGTTGTTTCTTGTCATATCCATTTGAGCCTATGTCACATCTTACAAAACTTTTTGCTTTATTGAAAGCCCTCAAAAAACACCCCCAATACCCCTTAACTTAATACTAACAGACAGAACTATGTACATCTTCAGATATTGAAGTTCTACCCTCCTAATAGGAATAAAAGTCCCAAACTGTTTGAGTTTTAACTGAAAGTGCACCTTTGCGAATACTGGCTCACTGAACTGGACAACAACAAAGAAAACACACTACAAAAACAGTTTTGCCGGGGGGGCAAGCCCCCCTTCACCCCCCACACCCCAGCTACTTATGTATACTAACTCTGAGACTGCACTACAGTGGGGAAACAGGTATATTTCCTTATCCCCACTGCAGTGTGCCTCAGTGATGCAGTGTTAGTTTTGTTTTTTTTATGTCCGGTTCGGTTCGGTGAACGTGCACTTTCAGTTAAGTGCGCTTTCGCATAAACGGGGTCGTACTTCTGTTATTCAAAAGAATGAGCTTTCAGTAAACAGAAGTAGACCTATATATATATATATATATATATATATATATATATATATATATATATATATATATATATATATAGATATAGATATATAAATATATATATATATATATATATATATATATATATATATATATATATATATATATATATATATATATATTTGCTTCATTAAGACAAGATAAATACAATGTCATGTAACATTAAAATTTGTTGTCATGTTGTAAGTGAATGTGTTTATTACTCACTCATAAAACAAATGTCAGAGTGGAACATTCAAGCAATGGATAAGGAGGAGTGGAGGAAGGAAGGAGAGAGTAAGAAATAAGTATTTGTTATTGGTAATACGTGGAGTAGAAATGGGAGGAATGAGAGAGAGAGAGTCAAAGCAAGACTAAGAGAAATAAAAACAGGGAAAAGGAGAAATAAAATGTATAAAGGTATTAGAGGAGAAGCATAGCCAGGAGGGCAGCATATGCAAAGCTAGAAGTCAGAGAGGAATTCTTTTAGTTGCAGCTTAAATAAATTAATGTAATGTATTGCCTGACAGGTGTAGGGATTGTATTCCAGACTTGTGTTACATAGTATGAATGCTGACTTTAACCCACAGTTTTTGTAAGGCTTATAAATGTCAAGTAGATTTTTTTCATAAGATCTAAGGTGAAGATTTTGGAGTTAGTGGTGGAGAATTGTACTTATAACTGGAGAAGAAGTGTGGTTATGTATAATTTATGGTTTAAGAGTAGATGTGCATAAATTAGCTGGGATAATTCTGCCCAATTTAAAGTTTTTATAAAACAGTGATGTACTCAGTGACTTGAATTAGCTGTAAATCTATATACCTTGTTGTAACACTGTTCTGGTTTAGATTTTAGGTTGACCTGAAGGTTAGTCAAGATGGGGGAACCATAGCCAGATTCAGCACTAGGCAACCAAGGTAGTCACCTAGGGCCCGCTGGCTGAGGAATTATTTTTTAAATAAAAAAAAAAAAAAAATAAAAATAAAAAAAAAAACAAGTTTACTTTTTTAAGGGTGTTCTTCTTTAAGAATGCCAATGTCCAATTGTACACACTTGTTGTGTCTGTGCATGATTGTTGCACAGACCTGTTGTTTACATCTTCCATTCTGCAAGCAGAATTTGAAGACATTCCTGTGCGGACCATGGCTGGACATGTAGGAGGAGTGTCACATGTTGCAGACTGAGAAATACTAGTAAAAGGTGTGTGTGTGTGTGTGTGTGTGTGTGTGTGTGTGTGTGTGTGTGTGTGTGTGTGTGTGTGTGTGTGTGTGTGTGTGTGCACATGCATGCACACACATGATAACATATGTTTGGGCTTCTGTATTTGACAGGGGTGGAATGTGCACAGGATGTTCAATCTGTAACACAGCTATAGTATTGCTGACATTGGTAAGTTGCTGTCCTACAGTGGTTTGTGTCCTCTCAGAAGGAGTCTGCAGCTACATTGTATTGCAGGTTTAAATGACAACTCTGTTATGCAGTTTAGGTCTCTTTGAATTGCATTATTACTGTTTTTTCATGCTAGTTGTGTGTGTGCTGTCCAGTGGCTGACAGGCTGGTTCCCGATAATATGACCAGCACCAACTTTTATCTTGGGGACAATTTATTAAGATTCCTTCTGCACTGGGACAATATCAGTGTGTCAGTGTCTGGGAATCCCACTGTCATGTAAGACGTAGCAGGTATGTTAGATAACATTAGTGCAGGTTACATAAATTATGTTTTTATATTTCATTCAACTTCAGAAAGGTAATTGTTAACTACTATGCTTCATAAAAGGATATAAACCAATGTTTTTCCAAGTGCTTGCTTTCAAGACAGTTTTTTAGTATCCTGTCTGGTATCTGAAAGCATCTGTAACATAATTTTACTAAGGTCATGTACAAAGTCAGTATGGGAAAAATAAGATTAATTGGCAAGCAATGTTACTGTTGACGTCTTTTTACTAAAAAATAAGTCAAGATGAGATTTATTGCATAGTGGGATATGTGCAATTTTTTTATTAACATTTTATTCAATACACAGTGATGTGCTTTCATTTGTCAGTGAATGCCACTCTAACATTGAACTATCCATGGCTAATGCCCTCATCTTCATAGCAGATGGCTCCCACAGTTTATGTGCTACCACTGTCTCAGATGTTGTAAATAGTCTTTCTGCTGTATATACTTCCTGATTTTTTCACATCATCCTCTGACTGCTTTCATTTTGACCACATGCCTGCATACCCTTGTAATAGCCAGCTATCATGTCTGTCTCTTAGCAGGAATTCCACAATAGTCATATGTCCCTTTGCCAAAACTATAGTTTTACTAAAATATTGTGAGTCTTGGGCATCATTCTATTTGCTTGATTCCCACAATGTGCATGTACACACGCACAGACACACACACATACACACACACACACACACACACACACACACACACACACACACACACACACACACACACACACACAGATACACATAGCTTACCCTGAACCTGTCCTTTTCAGAATGCAGTGTCTGCCTGATAGAGAAACTGGCTAAAGTTTTTCTCACCCATAAGTGCATTCATATGTCTTTCCATGGTGTACATCCACATGAAGATACCTAGGATACCAGTTAAAAAGTCTCCCACTGTTGCAGTGCATCTAGGGTTTTACCTATAGACATTTTTCCTACCCCAGCCTCCACTGCCATGCTTGCCTTTCATTTTTTCAACATTCTCAGTGAAGTCCATGTGTCTGTAGGCCTTTTATGGTTGTAATTTATTCATTTCCTGGTAAATATATCAAACATTCCTTCAATATGGCAGATGCATTTGTCAGAAACTATTACAGTTTTTTTCCTTCCTATATGACTTTAATACCATGTTGCTGTGTCGTGAACAGCTTGTGGTGGCTTTACTACAGACATTTGGCCTTTGTCATGGTATATCAGCCAGTCAGACACTAATATTTAGCACTTTAGTTTACATTAATGCTGATAACCACACGTCCTGAGATCCTGCAGTGCCCTGTATCTACAGTTATAAAATTGAAATGCATTGTTAGCAGCACAACAGGTAGCATACTAACGTTTGATGCAGAAAGCTGTGGGTTCTACTCCTATAGCATGTAGATGAATTGCTGATACTGTGTTGCACTTTAAGTGGGGTGCGATGCTGCAGTCCTGAGTTTGTTATCCTTTGAATGAGATGCCAAGTAACTATGAATCTGTTAACAGTTTGCCATCCATTCCCTGTTACAATATTACCAGCTTACCGTTTTGTTTTTTAATGTAACATAGGCAATTTATTCTTCAAGGGCAGCAGACACTGAATTTGTAGATGAAACACTGAAATATAAAGTTGTTTGCTAGCAGCAACCTCTTAAACTGCAGGACACATAGCTCACCCCAATAGTGTGCCCCTCAACCTAAGCCCCTAAGGCTAAACACCTTGCCCAATACACTAATCAGAGGTGACTCAATAGTGAGGCACACAGATGTCCCACTCACTAGGTTGAACAAGGAGAAGGTATCAGTCAGCTGTCTATCAGGTGCTAGAATCTGACACATAACACATGCACTCAGGTCACTCCACAACAAGTACAAGTATGACTCTGTCATTGTCCATGTGGGTGTGAATGACCTGAGACGCACCTCCCTGGACTACATGAAAAGAGACATAGTGGAGCTCTCAGATTATGTGGCCCAGGCAGGTATGACACTAGCCCTGAGCAATATCCTACCATCACTCAGAATGATACCACAGTACAAACAAAAAATTATTGACTTCAACAATTAGCTAAGTTTTTGATGTCATTCTAAGCGGATCCTGTATCTGTCTGATTGGGATGACATGCTTGACAGACCTCGATGTGTTGCCACAGATGTCCTGCATCTGTTACCCTTGAGTTTCTGGGTACTGGCTAAGGCTCTTACCACCCCTAGAGTGCCTTTTTTTAGGCAATGTTCCAAAGATCAAATTACCACAGTAACAGCTATAAATAAATTCAATCTAAGGGTCATGCTGCTCAATGCTAGAAGTCTAAATCTCAAAACACTCCTCAAAATGGAGAACATCAAAATTTGTGCTGTAACGGAGACCTGGTTTAAAGCGGCAGAAAGCACCTTTGTGCTACCGGGCTATAACTCATTCCACACCTTTCAGCCTTGAAACATGGACCAAAGCTCCAAAGGCAGTGGTGTCTCCATATTCATAAAGGACATGCACACCTCCAGACTAGTAGCCCAGCATAACACATCTGAGATACTTCAGGTACAACTAACATTGGGTAAGACGACAATCCAGGTCATAGTCTGCTATAGGTCCCCGACCATGTCCCTAGACCCTCACTCCACATTCCTAAGCACCCTGGTATCTATCAAGGTCCAACCCAACACTCTCTTACTAGGAGTCTTCAACTACCCCCTCCATCAACTGGGAAAACTACTCAAGTACCAATACACTGGCCCAATGTTTCCTGGAATTCATCAGTTCCAATGCCCTGGACCAACTAATTCTGACCCCCACTAGAGGAAGCAATGTCCTTGACCTGGTTGTCACTAACATGGGCGACCGTTGCTCTACACCAGTAGTCAATCCCTCCCTAGTCAGAGCCGACCATAAACTAATCACCATGGAAATCCACATCTCACCCACACCCCCCGTAAAGGTAACCACCTTGAAAAACTCCTCCAAAGCTGACGTTGGACTCCTAAAAACAGATGTGGCTAACTTCATGGCACCCATGTCACTGGAAAATAGCTGCATGACTGCCGACTCATACACCAATGCACTGTATGAACATGTACACAAATGCATGGAACTAGCCATACCCAACAGAATGAAGACGCTCTCCTCCAAAAAAAAGGAAGCCAATGTGGTGGTCTCCTGCCATTAATAAACTCTACAACAGAAGGAAGAAACTGTTTCAGAAAAAGGTAAAGTCCCAAGACTGGAAAAACTCCCTTATTAGCCTCAACAAAAAGTTGAGATCTCTCATCAAATCCTCTAAAGCCAGCTATGAAGGCAGAATTGCTGCAGACACTAAAAACAATCACAAATCCTTCTATAGCTATATCAAGAACCTCCACGGGAATATCCAGATTTGCTCTGAGATACCGCACAATGGTACCTCCTGTACTCATCGAACAGATATTGCCAACATACTGGCTGACAGATTCAGTGCCAACTTTACCCCCGCCCAAAGGACAAATCACAATACTGGAAGAATGTAAGACACCCAGCATTACTGCAGCAGAGGTTAAAGCTGCGTTGTCCAAGGCCAAGAATACAGCTTCCATGGGACCCAATAATATCCCTGGCTGTGTTCTACATGAACTACAAAGCAAACTGGCACCACATCTGTGTGCCCTTTTCAGTCACAGCTTCCCCTCAGGCTTTGTCTCCACTGAATGGTGCACTGCTACATTCATCCCTCTCCATAAAGGGCATCGACTATAGACCCTGGGAATTATCACCTCATTAGCCTGATGAGTCTGATATGTAAAGCTATGGAGTGCATCATCATGGACCTGATTAACGAAGATAAAGGAAATCTCCAAACTCTAGACCCTACACAATTTGGCTTTGTGAAAGGGAGATCATGCCTGCTCAACCTGGTTGACTTCTTTGAGTCAGTCACCAGGGCTGTGGATGAAGGTAAGGCAGTGCATACAGCCTGCCTCAGTCTGGCCAAGGCCTTTGATACCATTCCTCACTCGGGAATTATAGATAAACTCACCAAACTAGGCATCAGCTCCTATATCACTAGGTGGGTTGCAAACTGGCTCACAGATAAAACACACTGTGTGAAAGTAGCAGACTCTAAGTCAGACTGCTGACCAGTCATGAGTGGAGTCCCACAAGGATCGGTCCTGGGTCCTCTCCTGTTCGGCATCTACTTTTCAGAAGTCCAGGCCAACACAAAGGGACTCTGGCTAACCAAGTTCACAGACAACTGCAAGCTGAGACCCATTATTAACTCCTCAAGTAATGCAGACATCCTACAGAAAGGCCTCACTGAGACCAATGACTGGTGTCAAAACCATGGCCTTAAGCTTAACGCCAAAAAATGCGTCGTCATCCCCTTTGGTAAAAACTCAGTTCCCACTAATTACCACATCAATTGGAGCCCACTGAACACTGAAGGCGTTATAAGAGATGTGGTGATGCAGGTTGACAGCAACCTCTCCTTCGATGACCATATTGCCACTGTAGTCAGAAAGTCCTTCTGTGTGGCACATCTCATTACCAAAGGTTTTGCATCCAGGAAGAAAGAGGTCATCATCTCACTCTACTTTTCCCTCATTAGACCAGTCATCGAGTATAATGTCCCATTTGGCATGTACCTCACTAGACACCTGCAACAGCTGGAAAGGCCATAGAAGTACCTCACGAAGAGGATCACAGGCATTAAACACATGTCCTACGTATAAACTGAACAGGCAAAACAAACTACTGAAAAACAAAATAGAGAAGAAACCTCACAGTAGCACAGAACGAAATGATAAAGCGCTTTTCGTTTATTCCAATAAACAAACTTCTTCAGATCAAGAAAAACAAAAAGTCACAGCTTAAATACTCTCTGGGCTAATACTTACAAAGTCGATTAACTACTTAAAGTGAAAGCTGACTTACAAGACACGCCCTGTTTGCAAACACAACTAGACTAAAAACTGCTTTTAAAGTAAAAGCTAAAAATCCAAATAGTCAGACTAAAAGTACAACTAGCGTTGTCTATAAAAATGTGTAAATCTAGCCAACTACTAAGCTAGTGAGGCAAAGAAATAATAATTACAAGTGCATAAAAACTCCGCTGGTGTTTGTAAAACTGAGTTAATACAAATACCTGTGTTAGTGCACTAAACTGTGTATGTTGAAGCACATCAAGTGTGCTGAACATAATTGGTAATAAGTAAAGTATCAAGATAAACCTACAAATTCTCAGCAAAAAATACTCAGCGTAGACGGACTCAAAGTACTCCAGCTATTCTCTGTCTCATATCGCCTACTTAGAGGTGATCTCTGCTTGACTTACAAAGCCATGTCTGACCCAGCTCTGTTAGAAATGCTACATCTAAATAAATCCCAATCCCTCTGCACCACACACTCCAGAGACCGCAACCTCATTACCACAGTCAACAGAACATGCTCGTGGGACAGGTTCCTTACCCAGAGACTGCCTATGCTCTGGAATAGACTTCCCATACATGTCAAGCGGAGCATCTCGCTGACGCTCTTCAAGAGAAATCTTGGAGTGGATGGGTAATAGAAAGTTTACCCCAGGGATCACTGCAGTGACTCTACTTGATAGAGGCACTGGGAGCTAACGTCGGGCGGCACAGTGCCAGGGCACTTCTATGGGCTAGGCTTGTAAAGGCTCCAGGGCCATTAACCTAGTACACACCTATGAAACTATGAACAGTTCAGATTATTTTTACTTCTGCAGAAATTGCACATAATGATGGCTTTTGGTGGATTGTAGTGACAGTAGTTTGAGTGGCCTTTTATGGTTGAAATGTCCTGAACTAGGCAGTTTTGTCATTATTGATTCATATGTTTTGTTTCATTGATTACTAGAAAAATGTTCAAAACTATACATTTAAAATACAGTCTAACATGTGGTGCTGTTTTATACAAGGAGCATTATTTAATACAATCAGGAAGGTGAATCAAAGAGCCCATGTATATTTAGATGGTTCTAAAATGTGAAAAAGGGGTCTGTGATTTGAAAACAGTCCAAAAGTAAACTTTCTCTGCCAGATGCATTTTCTTTGAATGTGGATTTCAATGCAGTTTCAATGAATGTGAGTTTCAAGGGCAGAGAAGTTTTAATGCTAAGTCTGTTTTCATTGTGAGACTGTATTGCTTTGTTTAGCAAAAGTCTGTCAGTGTTTGTGCTATAAAATTTGAAATAAGTGTTTTAAATTAAATAGAAATGTGTATAATCATTGTAGAACAGTATGTACACTGAGAGGTTTAACAGTGTTTATGGTATGGAGAAATAGCCAAGTAATGGGATACTAGAATGGCTGCGTGGGTAGGGTGGCTGTGTATGGGGGGGGGGGGCAGATCCATTAGCCTGCCTAGAGCCCCATTTGGCCATGATCCAGCTCTATAGTACAGAGAGGCATAGGCATACATAGCAAGAATGACTGTGGTAGTTGCAGAAAGGATTTTTTGTCTCTGTATAGCATTCCTTTATTTATATTGCTGTGTGTATGGAAGTCATATTTGAGGTTGTCATCTATTTTAATCCCCTAGCAGTTTTGCATGGGGCACTAATTCAAATGGAATCTTGTTTATAGATGTGATTTTAATGCTATGTTACTCATCAGTAAGCAATTTGGGGAAAGATAAAATTAGTTTGTTTTCTTTGGGTTAAGAATGAGTTGGCAGTTACAAAAAGTTTCCAATGTTACTGGCATGTTGTGTAATCTTTTCTAACTTTTCTAGATTGTCTGAGAGGCAGACATGGGTGGAGTTGTCTGCATGCTGTACAAGGGATACTTGTATAGCAGAATGATGATTGTTTATAAAGAGATTAAATAGAATGGGACAGAGCCTTGCAGGGTACCTGTACTGATAGGTAGATAAGAGGAAAGGCTAGAATTACATTTGACTGCTAGGTAGTACTGTGACGGGTCTGTATTATATGTTCGAAGTCTGAAAACTTTGAATCTCATATGAGCGAAGTTTTCAAACATCAAACATAAAATATAAACAAACCATAAATAAAAAAACCTACCTGAACCCCCTACACCCCCCACACTCCGAGATCGCACTACATTGAAGTGAAAGGAAATATTCCCTATGGCGATCTCAATTTAAACTTTCGATGTTTGAAAACTTTGCTCATATGATGTCGATCATATGCGATTTGAAGTTTTCAAACTTCGAACTTACAATATAGACCCCTCTGACAAGTAATTATAAATCCACTGAAGAGAAGGTTGTGAGATATTTTCTGAACAGTTATATTAAGAGTTTATTTTTATGACACATACGTGTCGAAAGCTTTTGATAAGTCTAGGTAGGAGTAAGGAAGACATGAGTTTGTTTCTATCCCTGGCTTTATTTATGTTATCTGTAAAAGTTAGGAGGGCAGTTGTTGTGCTATGGGCAAGTCTAAAATCATGTTGCATATTGGTTAGGAATTGTTCCTTTAGATATGCTTGAGTAGCTGTTTATTAACACATTTTTTCCAATATTTTTTTGGGAGGGGGGGTAAGATGGCAGTGGGCCTAAAATTAGATGTCTCGGTAGAAGTGCCAACTTTGTGGAGAGTGAAGATATCACATATTTTCCATATTGTAGGAATATAGGATTCCTGTATTAACCTGTTAATAAGGATGGAGACTGGATATGCAATGGCATTAGCAGCGATTTTGAGATATTCTGAGGGAAGGTTATCGGCAAGTGTAAGTTTTGGATAATTTTTTATGAAGCAGGTGGTGACTAGTTTTAATGTGAGGGTGGGGGTATTACTTTATAGTGGTAGACATGAGTCAGAGGGGTCAGGAAGGGATTCATCGTGAGGGCAGCTATGCTGTCAATGAAGTGGAGGTTAAATGTAGGGGCTGTTTCTAGGGGGAAGGTACTGGGCCAAGGGTTAAGGACATTGTTATTTCCTAGATATAAAATTTGTTTGATGAATGACAAGAATTTTTTTGAGTAATATCGATGGTTGATTTGTAAATAAGAATGACTATTGTTTCTTACCAAGGTTGACTTTTTGGTAAAGCTACGAAGGTCTTTAAAGCACTGTATGTTTTGTGGAGTTTTACATTTCTGCCACTCTATGCATTGTTATTGTTTTGGATAAGACTTCTACTCTGACTCGTAAACCAAGGGGCAAATTCCGAGTTTACTCTCTTTCTAAGTAGTGGTGCAAGGCTGTTTAGGATGCCTAAAAGTTGAATTGAACCTTTCTACTGTCTCATATAGTGGCAAGGCTTTTAGAATAACCCAGTTAAATTAATTTGAGCAGCTAAAAATGATTCAGGGTTAAATTTTGAGAAATGTTGAGTATTTTTGGATATTTATTGTTTGGCATGGTGAGTAATATGTCTGATATAATGTAGCACACTGACCACTAATGGATTCAGGAAGGGTTCCTGATGCAGTGTCGTTTTAAGGATCAAAAAGCAGAATCCAGTCAAGAATAGGACTAGTGTGCTGGGATTTGTTATAATGAGCAGGAAAAGTAGTTTGAAACCATGACGACTGATAATGTGAAAAGATGCAAGATGCTTGACATGTCAGCTGACTCTTTAGTAGATCAACTTCATGGAGAGAAAACATCTTACAACTTAATCGGAGTTAAAATGAAGACAATACAATATAGGATCCCTGTCGTCGACTCATTTTTTTTCCTTCAAAACATGCTTTATAGGAAAAGCATAACAGCCTACATTTCTTATTCAATTAAGATTGTTAAGTTACAAAAACACAGATCAGAACCAGTCCAGTGTCAGTGGTTGATAGGGCCTATAATATTTGTTAATCAGAGAGTTTAAACAGTGGTAATTTTAAAGAAGAAAGCAAAATCAAGAATACTGTGCAGGAAAAAAATCATCCTTAATGAAGTAACATGGCTTTTGAACTTTGTGCTCCTCCTTGTTACAGTTCTCCCAAGAGTCAAATTCAGATTTTTTTCAGATTTAATGCGGAGCGAAGATGCAGTGTGAGCTATCCCAGGAGGACATCATTTTATGCAGTGTGCACACTTTGCAATTACTGACTACAGCTGTTTGCTGGAATTCTGCTTTCCGTACATTTAATTGGAACGAGATCATCAGAGCACAAGGCATTTTAAATCATTTATCTGCTCAGACGTGTTTTGTGCATTGAATTCATAAAAATGTATATTCTGTTGTTTATGACAAGAATCTTCCAGTTCTCATTATTTTAAAGTCTTTTTCTGGCATTACCAAAGGCATTTCCTTTGCAAAGTGGTAGTTTTTTTTGCTTTGTTTTTGCAAGTCTTCCTGCAACCCAGTAGTTTCTTTAAGTATGGGTCAACTGCTTTATTTTACCTGCCTCAGCAAGGTTATACCACACATCTATAAGTGCTGCAGGCTTAGGGCAGCTTAATTCATCACTTGAGACCTGCCTGCTTGGGTGCTTGAGCTGTAATAAGAAGAAAATTAATCTGGATGTTCATAACAAATGAATATAACAAGTTATACTTAGCGTCTTAGCACTTCATTTTCCTTGCAGTTCTAAAAGATTTTCTGTGTCATGCTACCTAAGGTACTACAGGGTGCTTTCAGTGTATAGTTTGCATTTATATGCCTTAGGTTCTTTCCACTGTTTAAAGTCAATCTTCACTGTGTCTAGCACAACATAATTTAACAATAAAAGCTCAGAGGCCTGGCAGCCCAAACAAGTTTTGACAGAACCCATGGAAGCAGTAGCAACATTTGCTCATAATACACGGCAGCTGTTTTCTTGTTCACACTCAGCTTCAAAGACACATGTTTGGAATGTTTGCAGGTAACACACTATCATTCATGCTAATGCTACTGCATTCATACAGTGTGCTACTCCCATAATTTCATTACATTTTACTTTCAAGAGTCTTACTTCATGTTTTCAGAAAATACTTCTAAATGTTGTTTGGAAAGAAAAGAGCCAGATCCACTGCTGATTTCTTACAATAGATGGCTTTCTTAGGCCAATTATTTGTAAATGCGGGAAAAGCATGAAAATTTGCAGATGACACATTCATGCAACTTTCTGAAGAAATGCCTGAAGCAAATCTATACATTGGGATAACCAGAATCTCTAAGGTAGTGCAGAAAGTAATGCTGTTTAACAAGGTATTCCTTAATGCCCAAGTCATGAAACACAGGTTAGTAGAACTCTGCCTGTAAACTACATTTATTGACACTCCACAGTGAAGGAGGATTCAGTTAATCAGCATTTCAGTCTTGCAAGGCCTTTCTTGTAATGTCATGCATATTGTTCTGTCACCACATGGCTCTAGTAATTAAGAAAGCAGGGTTCACCTATTTTAAAATTAACATGAAATGCATAATAATTAAGGGATATTTAGAAACACAACTAATTATAAGTTATGAAAAGCATAGTGGCTTGAGTCAATGAATGGTTTGCAAAATATCATGTTATTAGCATTAATTAGAGTAATTTATTCAAGTACATGAATTGACAAAAGCCTGCTGTCGTCCACTTTATACTAACAATATGAAAGACGATACAATTTTGCAATTTTCAAATTACAGTAGTGATGTGAAAATTTTTAAGTGGATACAGGAATAAATGTGACAATATTATTTTTGTTTGTGGAGTAAAATAGAGGATAAATAGAAAATTTAATTGTTTAATTACATCATTAGCCTGCATTTGAACTAACTGAGGGATGGAGATAGTGCAAGTCAGAATGAAAAGGCTAATTAGCCCCACCAAAGATCAAGTAATTTATAATGTGACACTGACTAAAAAATTCACAAGGAACAACAAAAAAAACAATTCAGATAAATAAAGATGACAAATTGGGGAGGTATAATAAAAAGGGGCAAGAGAGAGTTACGAGAGTTAATGACAAAACTCTCATAAGTTGTATAAAAAGCTTCATAAAGTGACAATGGGATGGATTCAGAAATACCTTACAACATCATGGTAAACAAATATGCATGCAAATAGTGGCCATGAGTAGGGTGTGTGCAGTACAGAAAAAAATTAAAACAAGTTGTAGATGGCAAGTAGCATGATCTGGCACAGTGTACGACAGTGGCCATGTAGTGACACAGTAATGAGCAACATTATTACATTGAGTATCTCCACGTATGATAATTAGGCAAAACAGAACGGTGGAACGATCCAGAATAAATGCTGAACAGTGGTGCTGCGTCTGCTGTATAGTTGAACCCAGCTAAATGCTCATGTTCAGACTGAGTGAATCACTAAGTAAGGTTAGAGGGTGCTGCAACTTTAGTAAATGTGTATGTGCAAGTGGCTGTTACTGCTGCTGCCATGCACAGTGGTGAGCAACCTCACTTAACATTTCAGTGAGTACACAGCACTGACATTGTGGACCAGTACCATGATAATAGGAACACCATTCAAGAGATTGTGGACATGGACATGTGTCAGCCTCATCTGCAGCTCCAGCCCTATGGAAGTAGGGAAGTACCTATCCCAGTGGGTACTAAGGTATGTGCAGCTTTATGTATATTAATTACAGGGACCTTTCAGCCACCTGCTGGGGACACAGTGAGGGTATCTCAGGCATCTGTTTCAAACATACTCCATCAGTTTCTCAATGTCATGCTTCACTGTGGAAGAACATCTGTGGTTCAGATGTACACCATGGGGAGAGCCAACACTATGTACAATTTTTATGATATAACCCATTTCTTTGAAGTACTGGAGGCCAAAGACTTTACCCACAGAGAAATAAAGGTCCAACCCAGTGAACTGGCAAAGCAATACGTGAACTGCAAAGGGTATCAGCTGTCAAATGGTCTGTAATGCACAGGGTATCTTCTGCAGTGTGTGTGGGTGTGTGTGTGTGTGTGTGTGTGTGTGTGTGTGTGTGTGTGTGTGTGTGTGTGTGTTGGCTCCTAGGCTATTATCATGTAATCTCTCATATGGCATACATGTACCAAAGTTTTAGGGTCTATATTAGATCACCGAACGCTTTAAAAAGCAAACGGTGATTAATCGACCCTATGTAAGCGAAAGCTTACAATTTTGAACTGTCAGAACAGCGATTTTTTTCCTAGGGAAAAAAAATCACTGTTCCAACCCCCCACCCCCCACCCCCCAACTTAAATATACCAACTCCAAGACCGCACTACAATTCCGAAAATGGCAAAGTAATGAAGCAGCCAAGCAAATTATTTCCCAGGGAAAGAATTTGCTCTAAAGCCGCTTCGATATTTTGCCATTTCAGGCTTTTGAGTTCGACCAAGATGGATTTGAAAGAATGTGTCTTTGGTCTTCTAATAGGGAACCAAAGTTTTATGAGGCATGACTTCCTAAAGGGGACATCTTGTTGGTAATGCTGGATATGCCTTAGAACCTTGGCTGATAACATCCATAAGAAATTCACAAATCAGGCAGACCATGGCTACAACTGTGCACAGTTGCAAAGAAAAGACATTACTGCTGATAAAGGCACATTTTCACTGTCTGTCTTCATTTGGTTGTGCCTTGCAGTATGATCTCAGCCACCTGTGCAACACTAATGTCTGTGTGTGCATTTTGCACAAAGTTATACTTAGGAAACAGTTACAGCAGGTGGGCACTTGCAGGGGCATCAGTTCCCAGCACAACAGGAAGAGCAGGCTGAGTCAGAAGGGGAGACATCAGCAGGGATGATCTGGCCAGATGGAAGCAGGCATAGTACACCATGGAACTGCAGATAGGCAGAGACTTGCGCATAGCTTCAAAATATAGTGTACAAGACTTAAGCAGATACACTACAGTAAAAGTAATGCATGGTCAACCAACACCAAGCTGCTTTTATCCATGCATAAGCTAGCCATGCTGTGTGTCTGACATAGGCAACTCAAGTAGCAATTTTCAAAGAGAGGTTATCATCGTTTACACAGGTGGATAATGGAGCACAAAGCATGCATGCCCTTTGCAGGGCAGTATTTGAGTGTGAGTGCTGAGGATTATGACATGCAACAACCATATGACAAGGTTCCAAGAAGACTAATTTGGGATTTCTGCAGTGGCTTGAAGTCCCAGGAAACATTAATAGAATTAGTGCAGGCTATGTACAAGGACCCAATGACTCAAGTATGAACAGTGTTCTGGCTCAAAGAGGGTTTCCCAGTGGGAGTAGTTGTGTACCAATGTTCAGCTCTGAGCCTACTGTTGTTCATGCTAGTGATGGTCTACAACAGGTCAGAGGGAATAGGTCAACAAAATTGCTGTATGCAGATGATGTGGCATTTCAGGCAGACTCTGAGGAAGAACTTTGGTAAAGGATAGGGGAATGGAATGCAAAACTGAAGGCACATGTGATGAAACCAAGTACAGATAAGATGGTGGTAATGACAGCAAATTGAGGAAATCAGAAGAAGGTGAGAAGTAAGATAGAAGAGAAGACAGTGGAACAGGTTAATAGCTTCAGGTATTTGCGAGTGGGTGATTAAGACAAAGGGAAGTCTGAATGAAGAGGTCAAAGCTAGAAGCAGAGGGGCTGCAGCCAACTGACATAGACTGTCAGGTGTAGCATATGACAGAAGAATGCCGAAGAAGCTGAAAAGTAAGGTGTACAAAACAGTGGTGCAACCAGTACTACTGTTTGGTACAGAAACCTGGGCAGTAAAGGCAGAGCAGATAAGAAATCTAGAGGGGATGGAAATGAAGAGCCTGAGGTGGGTGGTAGGGTGCACACTGTGGGACAGACGAAGAAATGAGGACATAAGTGCAGAAGCCAAAGTAGCTCCAATTAGAGAAAAGATCAATGAGAACAGATTACAGTGGTTCGGGCACATGTGAAGAAAAGCAGAAAACAATCTGGTGAAGAAGATTTGGGACAGACAGGAAGAAGCTAAGAGGAAACTAGGGCATCCAGCAAAGAGTTGGAAGGAATGTGTGAGAGAATATCTGCGACAGTCAGACATGAGCATTGAAGACTGCAGGAGTGCAACATCGAATCGAGAGAGATGGCGGCAGTTTACACAACACCCTGACCCCATGTAGAAAATGGGAAAAAGGGGGATGATGATGATGATGAGGAGGAGGACTATGAAAGTAAAATGTGACTTTCTGTGAAATATCAGTATTGGGGGCAGCTTTAATGTTTAGTAAGGATGGTGTCAGTGGATGTTTGCGACACACTGGGTGGTGGTAGTGTGAGTGTGAGTGTTTATATGCAGGGGCACAGCCTCAACACCAGTTGCAGCACTACTATGACTTGTTCTGCTCAATGGGTCCATGGCATTCATGGCAGAGTTTTCAGGATCTCTTACATGTCCCCACCCACGAGACCTGAAGGAGTTACATTGGATATACCATGACCCTGGCTAGATGCTGGTATGTTACATGAACCTGAGCAGAGTCTACTATGAGACATGCTACCCTGATGATGGCCAGAACCACAGGGATGGCCTTTCCTGGGAGGAAACATTTCCACAACAGATGTTGCTTTGGAAGTGCTAACACTGCAGGAGCAAGATCTTGTTTATCCATGGCCACATTGGCTAACACCTTTGGATGCAGCAGATGACTGGTTCATGGATGGCCCCTCATCCTGGCAGGTAAGCCAGTGACATTGCATGCTCCGGTGTGTGATTCATGCTATGCAAGGAATCACACATATGGGACATGCACTACCATAAGTCATCACACACACCTTGCATTTGATGGATAATGCCCCCATTAACCTGTCCTCTCTGTGATGTGTGGGTAGCATGAGTATCCACAGGCATATAGGCTGTGTCCATGATCTGTGATAGGGATGTAGTGATCACATTCTCCATACCCAGCACATAGTCTGTACTCCTTGACTGTGGCAGCTAATCCCAGCCATCATTATCAGAGGCTACAGATCCTCCACCATCAGACAGGTGCAGTTCGACAGTGCTGATGATGAATAAAGAATAACTTGTGATATAGTAAAGCACAAAATATCTAGTGTAAGTATGTCCCAGCAGCAATAGTATACATGCAACTCAGTTTTACAAATATAAGCATAATAAAAAGTAATCCTTTATGTACATATCTTGACCAGATGGGTGTGGGTGTTGAATCTCTGATGTACATGTGTACTGCACATCAGACAGCTGTAATTAGATTTTATAGTGACTAAGGGGTACAGAAGAATTGCAGGTATTGATAAACAGAAATAGGTCTACATACCTGGATCAGCTGCAGTGGATTGTCTCTGGGGTCTGTCTAGCTCTCATCCAGTATTCATCACTGCACTGTGGGACTTTGTAGAGGTATCACCACTTTGGAGAAAGGCCAGGATCTCTTCCATCTCTGTATGAGGTTTTACACTCAATGACCCCCCCCCCACCTGTTGCCTTACATTCAAGAGTTGGGCTCTTGGGGGGGGGGGGGCACGGCCAAGATGGTGACAGACTAGCAGCATAATTCTTCTACTCTGCTATTTGAAATATATATATATCTGACAGGCATTTTTAACCTCAAGATATCCTAAACTTTTTGTGTGTGGGATTGTCATCCTAACATTACACTGAAGGATAGTATTTAAAAAAATCTTTATATTTTTTTAGTTTTTCCTGTCAGTATTTTACTAGAGAGGTTTATACTAGTAGTAATCTCAAAGTAAGTCATCTGAAAGCTAATTCACAAGATTTATCATTAAAAAAGAACTGCAGTCAGTTTTATAAATATACAACTGTCAATAAATATGGATAAAATGGGCAATACATTAGATGACTTCAAAGAGAAATTTACAAAACAAATGGATAAACTGCTTGAGATTATAAAACTACAGAAAACTCAGATTTCATGAGTATAAGAAGCTTTGAATGAAATAGAAGGAATGAGAACACAATATTGAATTTCTACTAAAACAAAATACTTTGTTATTGAACAAAATAGATGACCTAGAAAATAGATAAAGAAGAAATAATATCCAAATATTTGGTTTACCAGAGAGAAAATAGAAGGTGACAATGTAGTAAACTTTCTTACACGTTGACCTACAAAAACTTTGAACTTAGCTGAATCCATGTATTTTGGTATCAAAACAGCTCATAGGTCCCTAGAAGTCCCCCCTTTGAAGAAAAATCTGCAACCAATGTTCATAATAATTAGATTTTTTTTCTAGCCAAGGTAAAAAACTAATATTGAAAACTGCATGGACTCACTTTCCAATTAAAATAAATGACAATATAATAAGAATGACTACTCTTCTGCAGTGATGACAAAAAGAAGAGAATTTCTGCCTTTGAGAAACTAACTATAGAAAAGACAGATTAAATTCCATTTATTGTTCCCTGCAAGATTCAAAATATTCCTTTTCAGTACTATATTTGTTTGATAGTACAAGAAGTATATTTAACATTACAATGATTAATAGTTAAATAGCAATGATTGAATTAGATATAGATGTAGATGTAGCTTGGGATGATATGCTCGACAAGCCACGATGCTTCGCTAGGGACAGCTTGCACCTGTCACCCCTGGGCTTTCGGATATTGGCAAAGGCTCTTGCTACCCCCATAGTGCCTTTTTTAGGCAAGGCTCAAAAGACAAACCCACCTCCATAGGTATCACAAGGGATAAGAAACTAAGAGTAATGCTACTCAACGCCAGAAGTCTAAACCTCAAGATGCACGCACTCGAAACTCTCCTTAGCATGGAGAACATCGATATCTGTGCAGTAACAGAAACCTGGTTCAGGGCTCCCGAGAGCACCCCAGCACTACCAGGTTATACCTCATACCATGCTTTTCGCCCCAAAACTTGGACCGAACCACAAAAGGAGGGAGTATCGATATTCATCAAAGATACCCACACCTCCAGGTTGGTGGCAAAGCACGAAGCATCAGAGACTATCCATGTGCAACTAACAGTGGGTAAAACTGCCTTCCAGTTTATAGCCTGCTACAGACCACCCTCCCAAACCCAGGAACCCCACTCGGCCTTCCTGAGAACACTGGAAAATATGAAGGTCTCTCCAAACACCATTATATTGGGCGACTTCAACTACCCAAACATAGACTGGGAGCATTACTCTAGCTCCAACACCCTAGCCCAAAGGTTCCTAGAATTTATAAACTCAAATGCTATGGAACAACTTGTTACCACTCCCACAAGAGGGGAAAACATACTGGACCTGATCATCACCTACATGGGGACTCTATGCTCCAGACCAGAAGTGTATCCCTCACTGGTAAGATCAGACCATAAACTAATCTCACTGGATATTCACATCCCGACCCCACCCCCTGCCCAAAAAAACACAGTGAAAAACTTCTCTAAAGCAAATTTTACACTCCTCAAAACTGAGGTGGAATCCTTCAAAGCCCCCGGGCCTGTGGAAAATACAGCCCAGACCGCAGAATCCTTTATAAACGCATTCTATGAACACCTTCAGGAATGCATGGATCATCGATCCCAAATAAAACCAAGACCCAATCCTCCAAAGGCAGACGTCCTGTCTGGTGGACCCCAGCCATAAACAAACTATACAATAGAAGGAGGAAGCTACTAAATGATAAAGCAAAATCCCAAAAAGGGAAGGCATCACTGATCAGTATTAGCAAAAAACTACGGGCACACATAAAATTGTCTAAGGCCAGCTTCGAGAGAAAAATTGCACAGGGCACTAAGGATAATCACAAGGCTTTCTTTAGTTATGTTAGGAACCTGGGTGGTAATTCCCACATATGCTCAGAATTAGTCCAAAATGACAAAAAATACACCGAACCCACAGATATTGCCAACATCCTAGCTGACAGGTTCAGCGCAAACTTCTCCCCACCAAAAGGGCAAATATCTATCCCAGCAGAGTGCTGCCCCCCTGACATCTCAGATGCTCAGGTAAGAGCCGCCCTCTCCAAAGCAAAAAACACAGCATCAATGGGACCAGATGGTGTCCCGGGCTGCGTCCTACATGAACTCAAAGAAGAGCTAAACCCAAACATAAAACTACTGTTCAATCTCAGCCTTACTACAGGATATGTGCCCAAAGAGTGGCGTACAGCAACAGTGGTCCCTCTCCATAAAGGTGGTGCCTCAACGGATCCTGGAAACTATCGCCCCATAAGCCTGACTAGCTTGGTCTGCAAAGCTATGGAAAGGATCATCATGGACCTCATAAATAAAGATATTGGGGACCTACAAACACTGGTTCCTACCCAGTTCGGCTTTGTTAAGGGCAGATCCTGCCTCTTAAACCTGGTTGATTTCTTTGAAACAGTCACCAAGGCCATTGACGAGGGGAAGGTGGTCCACACAGCCTACCTGGACCTCGCAAAAGCCTTCGATACAATACCCCACTCGGGCATTATAGATAAGCTCACTAGCTTAAATATAAACCCCTATGTCACTAGATGGATTGCAAACTGGCTCAAGGACAGAACCCACATGGTTAGAATTGCTGGAGCCATGTCAGACTCCAAACCAGTTACAAGTGGTGTCCCACAAGGCTCAGTCCTGGGACCTCTCTTGTTCGGTTTATATTTCTCGGAGGTACAGGCGAACACGGAAGGACTGTGGCTGACCAAGTTCGCAGATTACTGCAAACTGGGTGCCATAATCGACTCTCCAGCCGACACAAGCATCCTTCAAAAGGGTCTCATAGAAACAGACAACTGGTGCCAATGCCATGGCCTCAAGCTAAATGCCAAAATGTGTATAGTCATCCCCTTTGGCAAAAACAAAGTGCCCACAAATTACCACATAGGTGGAAATCCATTAAGTACAGAAGAAGTAATTAGGGACCTGGGGACCCAAGTTGATAGCAATCTCTCATTTGACAACCACGTGGCCAAAGTGGTTAGAAAAACATTTTATATAGCCCACCTAATCATGAAGGGATTCACATCTAGATCAGGGGAGGTCATCGTGCCTCTTTACTCATCCCTCATCAGGCCCATAATTGAGTACAATGCCCCTTTTGGGATGTACCTTACCAGACACCTGCAGCAACTGGAAAGACCCCAAAAGTACCTCACCAAGAGGATCAAAGGGCTCAAACAGATGCCATATGCTGCCCGGTTAAAGAAACTCCAGCTCTACTCAGTGGCATACCGCCTGTTCAGAGGCGATCTGTGCCTGACGTATAAAGTCATGTCCAACCCGGAATTAATGGACATGCTGCACCTCAGAAAATCCAAATCCCATCGAGCTACGCGCTCGAGAGACTTGAACCTCAGCACTGAAATAAATAGGACATGCTGGAGGGACAGATTCATAACCCAGAGGCGCCCTTCACTCTGGAATAAAATCCCAGTCCAGGTTAGGCAGAGTCCCTCATTGACTCTCTTCAAGAGGAATCTTGATGAGTGGATGGGAGATCATAGGTTGACCCCGGGTATCACTTCTGTGTCACTGTTAGATAGAGGCACAGTATACTAACCTCGAAAAAGGGCATAGCAAAATAAATTTAAAATGGGTGGCGAAAGCCAAACACATTCTGGCTAGGCTTATAAATGCCCTAGGGCAGATAGCCTAGTATGAACCTATGAACCTATGTGCTGAAAAGAACCAGTGCTTGTTTGATGATTTATGAGAGTTACGAGTGCTTCACTATTAGGGAAGTCCATTATTAGATTGTTTGTTAAACTTTTACTTATATGCTTTTTGCATTGTTTTTTCTTTCTCTGAATCTAGGACCATGGTGGTTGGGGCTAAATAGGTAGTTGTGGTCTATATGCAGAATTATCATTTATATTAGTTTGGGTTGGTCAAATAATGGTACACCTGATTGTATATTAACAACATAAGATTTCAGGCGATGCACCAGCATTAAAAAACAGAAAAACAGGAAAACGCTCATACTGCTCCAAGGCAGTTAACTTCTTTATTTTGAATCAATTTATTCAATCCTTTGCTGCCGAGATCACAAGGCAATTCTTTGCAATCTGTTAAGTGAATGGGAGGGAAGGGGAAAAGAGATTGGCAAATAAAGATGAAGGCAATTAATGTGATGTCATATGGATAGGGTTAAAGGTTGTGTAAGCTGGAAAGTTTAGTCATTTTTTTTAACAATGGAGACAAAAGCTGGAAAATTTTGCTAGATAGTAGTAAGTTAGATTTTAGGCAACAAGGTGGTATTTTTAGTAAGAAAAAATAATAAGAATATTCTTGAGAATATTGAAATTCAACATCTAAATATGTAATAACAAGGATATCCTTGAAAGTCTTGAAAATCTGCATTTAAATAACACTGATGTTGTTAAAGATACTTTTGCATGTAACACTCGTAAACAAGGTAGAATAATTTCTAGTGTTCTATTCTTTGTATGTCTGTGGGTGTGTTTGCAAATACTTAAGGATCCTGAATAAGAAATTCATTTTTTAAGTAAGAATAAAACTTTAATTCTAAAAACTCTATATAGAAATTACATATACTTGATGCAGCAAATGGTGAATAATTATTACCACTATGAATTTAACCAATATAAGAAAGAAGAGAGTGATCTGTGTTCCTATCTTTTATATGGAAAGTTAAAGCAGTATGTTAAGTATACAGTTTTAGGAGGTGTATTTAAAAAATGTAAACATGCATTAATTAAGAAATAAGACTGTTTTTAAGTATGCATCAGAATGCTTACATTTTTATTTAACATTTGTTTACTTGGAAAGTCTGACTTAGAAGGAAGTCAATTTTCAGCAGAGGCCTGGGGAGAAACACTCCAGATGCATGTCTTTGTAAAATGGGAGGAAACCGGAGCACCTGGACGAAAACCACACAAATGCAGGGAGGACATGCAGACTCTACACAGAAGGCACTCCAGCCAAGAATAGAACTTTAGAACCTCTTGCTGTGAAGCTGCAATGTAAATACTGCACCACTGCATCGTCCAAAAGCATGAGTTATATTATTTATTATAAATGAAGCTATTAAAATACTTGGCCAAATATTTAGAAACTTTTATTATTTTAATTGCTATGTATAATGTGTTAATACTTATGATAATTTAAAATATTTACTCAATATTTTGACTTTTCCACTGTATTTTCTGACCAGCAATGTTTATTTTATTATACTTTTTATTTTTTTATTTGTTAAGTAGATAGGTTGACTGGTTCATCAGCACTTGTCAGTCATTTCCCAAATCACAGGGAACTTAAGCATGTCTAGACGTAGATATAAATATAGTAAAATTAAAATATGTGTGTGTGTGTGTGTGTGTGTGTGTGTGTGTGTGTGTGTGTGAGGACACATGCATACATGCATACCCTTTCTTGGGTGGCGTAAGCCAGGGAACCATTTTGGCTAGGCTTATGTAGGCCCTTGGGCCGATAGCCTAGTACCTACCTATGAACCTATACAGAGATGGATAGTTTAAGTAGTTAACCAGTATATTTACGGTAGTAACAGGAAACCAAAACACCTATGGAAAACTCACATACACATGAGAAGCGCATGATAATACTACACAAATAGTAACTAGAGGTCAGGATTGAACAACTGCTTCATCGTTTTGTGAAGCAAGGCTCATACTACCACCATTGTCATCAGTATTAATAACTGTTTCAAAAACAGTAGAAGAAGAACAAATAGATTGTGTAGACAAGGTTTTATCTTATTTCCATAACAACATGTGGAGAAAAATATTCTTCTTCTGGCTGCATTTACTCTGACACAAAATGCAAGTCCCATGCAATGACTACAGATGACATTTTAGAAACAAAGTTCTCATAGTAAGAAATGTTTTAATACAAATTTGAATATGATTATTGTCATTCTAACAAGAATTTATTTAAAAAAGAATCTAATGTTTCATTTTAAATGGATAATACAATATTCAGAGAATGCTGTGTACCTATAATTTCTTTTGAGGTCCCGGACAGTTGAAATTCACATCCCTCAAGCATTGGATGACTAATAATAAACTCAGTATCGATACATATAAGTTACTAGTAAATTTATTTTAAACTAAGTGACAGTGTTTTGACAGATGTAACCTGATTCATATTATCATTCCCTCCAATATAGATGGAAGTTTGTATTCTCTAGATGTATATATGAATATGGGGTTACACTTCAGAATCTCGAATTACTGAAATCTCGAATTTTGGTAATTCGAGACCATGAAGCCTAAAACTAGAATGCCGAAAGTGCATAAGAGTGAATTTGAATATCTCGAATCCACGCTTATGCATTTCCAGTGCATCACGTGTAGTGTTATGGTGCCTGAAATTGCAGGTGAGTGAGTGTTTTTGTGTGTTTTTTGTACACTGTATGTGTGGGTAAGGGTAGGGAGGTGTAAGTGTGAGTGTGAGTGTTGGATTCGTTGGTGTTTGTGTATGTGTGATGTGCATTTGTGAGCGTGTGAGTGGAGCATGGCGTGGTGTGAGGTTTTTTTTTTGTTATGTGCGATCTCTGAGTTGGTATATATAAGTAGGGGGGTGTGGGGGGTGCAGGGAGGCTTGCCCCCCTGCTTATCTGTAGTTTTGGGTTGTGTGGTTTGTGTGCTGTCGGTGGAATGGTGTGTGTGTTATGTGGTGTATGGTGTATGTTTGTTTGTGATTGTGTAATTCGGAATTGTGGGTTTTGGTTTTGTGAATGGTTCAACTTTATAGTCTCGGGTTACTGAAATTCGGGATTTCAGTAATTCAAGATTATGAAGTGAAACCGAATATGGATATATGGATGTGTCTATATACTGTTATCCATATTTATCTATATTCGCTATAATTGTTAGTGCCTTATTCATGACTACTTCTATAGATTTATTTACAATTAGTAAGAATATTTATAAATAGTTCAGATTATAGTTTTTTTTATTATATTATCCATGTTAGTAGTCATAACATTTTATATAAATTAGTTTAATATCTCAGATTCAGAGACTTTGTTTTAGTACTTTATGAATAATTGTTTGGTAGTAGGCATTTCTATGGATATATACATTGCTATGTTTTGATTCTAGATGAACGTTACCTAATAGATAAATTAATGTCAGTTAAAGAACGTGAGAAGTGATAGAGATATACATTGATATCATTTCAGATTAACTGATGAATCAGCAAATAGGTGGTAAAACATAGAGGTGAATTAGTTTTATATATATATATATATATATATATATATATATATATATATGGATCTACTGCTTTTGGTCGAATTACATTTGGTCGAAAATGATTTCAGGCAGCCCACTTCACTGAAAATACATTTCACTAAAAATCTATTTGGTCGAATTCCATTTGGTCAAAAATGGTATATAGCCCCTGCACTACTGCAGTGCGATCCTGGAGTGAGAATATAAAGTTGGGGGGTGGGGGGCACAGCCCCCCCCTCACAACATAATTGCACTATTATATACTTGTGTATCCATTAAAAATACATTGCAACATATAACGTCAGTAAAAACTAGTTGCAAAATGTGGGGGGGCTATGCCCCCCACCCCTCCAGTGTGTGGGTCTGTGCCTCCCACACCCCCCCCAACTGTATATTCTCACTCCAGGGTCGCACTGCAGTGGGGCAGGGACTATATTCCATTTTTGACCAAATGGACTTCGACCAAATGAGCTTTCAATCAAATGAGCTTTCAGTGAAGTGGGCTGCCTGAAATCATTGTTGACCAAATGTTATTCGATACACAGACACACTGATCATTAAGAAACACCTGATGTTATTACGTCATAGTTTCAAATATTTTCTGTAAACTGTATAATAAACTGATTAAATCTTAAACTCTGATTATTAGCTTTCAACAGTTCTATACTTGTACTACTTCACTTGCAATAATACTGGATGGCAATATTTAATGATAATTTATAATAATATTTTTATAAGTCTTTTTTAATTCGATATTCAGATAGTAGTACAAGAGGGTTTGTTTCTGACTTGGAGGTTAGAGGGTACATTTTGGTAGGGATATTTTCCAAACTAGGAGTATTAAGCTCCATGGTGGTTTGATATTTTATAGACTATATGTTTATTGTTTGGTATCTACTGTTGTTAATAGTATATGTTCAACTGACAGTTTTGATAGTATTGAATGCAAATCTATTTTAAGCAATCCAAGTTTAATGGAAATTGTTTATTAGGTATAACAAATAAAATGAATAAACATATTTTTCATATATCACACATTTGACTTGCATAGCCATTAATGTTAATGGATTGAACAATGGTTGTAAGAGGGCTAGTCTGAATAAATACCCAAGAATGATCAATACTCAAATTATATTTTTATATGAAACACACTTAGTACAAGAAGATATACATAGACTATATACAAATTATTACTCTATATGTACTAGTTCTTATTACACATGGAAAAAACAATTTTAGGGAAGAATTCTGTGCTGATATTTAGAATCTTAAATACATATAATGATAAGAAAGGAATGTTTTGCTTAGTGACTAGGGAAAATATATACTTTAATTGATGTTTACTGGATACTTAGAATAAGAGCCAGACTCCAGACAGTTGGAGGGGATAATACAGATTTCTAGTGGAAGTATAATTGTTGCAGGCCATTTTAAGTATATATTGAATGACAAAGATGCAGATACTATCAATAAACATGGAAAAGCTGTATCAGCTAAAGCTTTAATAGAATTTATAGATATGTTTAATATTAGAGACATAAACATGTTGCACATTTTTCACGTAGGCATGTTACACAATCTAGAACAAACAGAGGATTTTTCAAATGATACAATAACAAGATTAGGTAAGCTGAAGGTTGTTTAATGTCCATTATCAGATCATAATGCAATTACATCTGAAGTCATAATAAAAGCTAAACGTAATATTCCTATTAGAAGAATAGAAACTTTAATAGTTTCTGCCCGCTCCGCTCGCGCCACTTGCTTCATCCCCTCCCTGCCTCCATATCCCACCCATCCCCAGCACACCTACACTTATTCCAGCCAAACGTTCCTCCCATTACAGTCACAACCAACCACACCTCCAGCCTACCATTAACCTCCCAACTTGAGTACCATGATCCGACACACACTGCCTATACTCTTCACATGCACCCTTCTTGCACACATTACATCTTGCCAAATTACCTTTATACCCCCACCAAACAACTTCCACTGCACAACTACAGTCACCACCTCTCATGTCACACCATCACACTACTCATACACCTCTCACAACAAATACACCCAAATGCACAACCCACTTAAGCTATCACCTCCACCACACAAACAAAAAGCATTCCTAATGCCTTACAAACTATCCCACAACCTAATGTATCTATCACCCACTTCACTCAAACCAAACACTGCCTCAAAATTTAAACTAAGTCTCTCATTACTAAAACTAACATCCTCAGCCAGAACAATACTTGCCTAAAGTGGGGACATCCACCCAAACCCTGGACCCCATAACTCCTCTACTGATAGTCAGCCTAACAACCTCACCCACCCTCAAATTACATCCAATAGGAAACCAACTGACCTCCTTATCTTAAGCCTAAATATCAGAAGTATAACCAATAAAATCCGTGAACTCCATGCTACCATAGACTTATACTCCTCTGATATTATCATTCTAACAGAAACCTGGCTCAAACCTCACATTACCAGTGAGAAAATTCTCCCTCCAGGCTACAATATCCTAAGACAAGATTGGTTGCACAAAAAAGGGGGTGGTGTAGCTGTAATGTATAAACAGAATCTTAATATTCACATCCTAGACTTATCAGAGCCCCTAATTGACAAAGAAGAAATAATCTATTCCAACCTAAAAGTAAACCAAGACAAGACCGTTAACATAATAGGATGCTACTTCCCACCTGGCAACAATATCCCTCCACTAGAAAACCTCCTTAGCTGGGTAAATCATCACCTTCCAAAAGAAACCATAATATTAGGTGATTTTAATACAGACTGGCTATCCTTTTCCAAGCACCATCCAGCCCACCATCTAAATCTTCATGTTTTTTTCCAACTTATCCAGACACCCACCAGAATAAGTAAGAATTCCAACAAGCATTCCACTCTTGACTGGATACTAGTCAGCAAGAGCCCCCAGTCATACACAGATGGCTGCCTACCAGATAGCCTCAATGATCAAACCCCAACATTCCTACTAAAAAAACACTTATATCAGGCAAAATCCATTACCTATCAGCAAATATGTGATAAAGTAAACTTTAACCCTGACAACTTCATCTCAGCCCTAAAAAACTGCAATTGGACTTCACTAAAATACCTCAACCTTGATGATGCTGTCCAGTTTTTCAGTACCACCTTCCTTAAAGTCCTAAACACCCATGCACCCACAAGATTTACTAGAGTTAAAGCCCAGTCCTCCCCATGGCTACAACAAAAACACTAGATCAGAAATTAAAATCCGAGATAGAGCCTGGAATCACTGGCACAAGACAAAAAGTCATTCTGATAGACAGAAATTATGTGAATTATGTAACAAAGTCAACAAATTAATAAAACAGGACAAAATCCTATATTACCAGTCTGCCCTGAACTCCACCCAAAACAACCCTAAACAATTCTGGTCAATCATCAACTCCATCCCCCACTCAGGAAAAGTAGGAACCCCTCCACCAAACAAAACAAACTCCTCTGAAAACATTGCCACCTCTTTCAACACTCACTTCACACAATCTGTTCTATCACTAGCAAAACAAAACAACCCCTCTCCCCTATCCCCTCCAACTACACCTAGTAACCTGCCCACTGCATTTGCTTTCTCTCCTATCACTCCCTCCAACATAAAAAAACTCTTATCGAAACTAAAGCCCACAAAACTAGCAGCTAACAACCTCCCAGCTGAGTACCTTAAAATTGCAGCTGAAGCTGTAGCCTACCCAGTTGCAATCCTGATTAACCGATCTTTATCTGAAAGCTATGTCCCTTCACAATGGAAAATATACCACATTCTTCCCCTCCACAAAGGTGGGCCCTCCACAGATAGCAATTCTGTCTCCCCTATCAAAAATACTTGAGAGATGCATTCACTCGCAGGTTCTAGGCTGCCTCCTTGCTAACAACCTCCTATCTAACACACAGCATGGTTTCCAACCATACCACAGCACAACCACTTCCGTACTTGCTTTCACTAATACAATCCTTCAACATAAAGACAATGGTTATTTCAGCTCTGCAACTTTCCTAGACCTATCTAAAGCATTCGACATGGTCTCTCATAAACAACTCATCACTATCCTCAGCACTGTATCCTTCTCTCAATCTGTTACAAACTTTTTCCAGAGCTACCTGACTGACCGCCATTAATCCGTTGTTTGGCATAATGGTATATCCCCCCTACTCCCTGTCTCAATAGGTGTTCCCCAAGGATCCATCCTTGGAGCCTTACTCTTCTCCATATTCACTAATAATCTAGCCTCTGCTACCAAACAAGCCACTCTCGTACAGAACGCAGATGATTCCACCATCATCTGCTCAGACCACTCCCTACCTGAACTTCAAAAGACCACACAAGAAGCCATTTTCTCAATTGAAACTTGGCTTTCAGTGCACAATTAATACTTAACCCAAACAAAACAAAACTTCTCATCTTCCAACCCACCAAACACAATCTAAACACCCACCAATTTAATATTAAAGCCAATGACAACACCATTATCCCCCCAACAGACCACACCAAACTACTTGGAGTTGAAATTGACAATAACCTCAAGTTTGACATCCTCATCTTGTTAACCATAAAAAAGTACACAAAAAACTAGGAGCTTTATACAAAAATAAGCAATTCCTCACCAAAACAGCCAAGATTTCAGTTGCAAATAGCCACCTTATCTCCACCCTACTCTATGCCTCTCCAATATTTACCAACCTAAGGCAAAGTGAGTTAGGTAAACTCGAAACTTGCTGCAACAAAATAGCAAAGTTTGCCACTGACGCAAACTACCGTAGCCACCACTGCACCTCACTTGCTGAACTAGGCTGGCTAGAACTCCCTCACCTCCTTCAATGGTACCAACTCTCATTCACCCACAAACTACTAAATCATCCTCTAAAAGTCCCCTCCCTCCAAAATCTACTCCAACCCTATCTAGCCACCAGACCACTACGCTTCAGCAACAAAAATCAATTACAGGTAACTAAAACCAGGAACTCTGCTGGAGAAGCTCTCTTCTCCTACTCCATAGCAAAATTATGGAATACCCTTCCTCACATTATAATGTCTGTGTCATCACACACTAACTTCAAAGTTGCTCTAAAATCTCATCTAAAAGAGCAATGGACATGCCCCTGTAACAAACCTCTCTAATCCCTTTCTTCCACCCCTCTAACTACCTCGGATTGCAGCCAAATACGTTGCTTGTAAACCTATATCTCAGCTGTAGTCTTAGCCACTGTTATTCAAGGCTAATAGCTGCTAGCTCAGCTGTTAAAATACTTGTTAGTCTTAATGGCACCAATGATATAAATATTGTACCATTTAACTAAATAATTTCATTTTGAACTATAACTGTTTACCACTATTGTTAAACAAAACCTACCTATACTTCTTGTAACTTGTAATTAATTGTTTTTATTGTGGAGCTTTTCTCCCCAGGCCTCCGCTGAAAAAAGGACCTGTGTCCAGTCGGATATTCCCGGTCAACAAATATAAATAAATAAAAACTCATCCCTTTATAAGTATAAATAGTGTAGAAAGTATATCAGATATATTTATGTGGTATTCTTGAAAAGCATATTTATATGGTAAAATGATATGCTGGTTTTTAAATGAGAAGAAAAAATGGGACATGTAATTGATAGACTTACATGAAAAGGTAGATGAGCTAAAATTAGATATACAAAAGAGTAATAAAAACCTAATAGTAGAACTTGATAGGTCAAATAAAAAATATTTAGAAATTCTACAACATAAAACCATGGTAAATCAAGAAAAGATTTTGATGAATTCGTATTCATGGAATCCTAAGAACTTACATAAATTAGCAGTTAGGTCAAAATGATTATTAATTCTAATCACGTTAAAGAGGTTTGTAACCCAAATTATAAAAATAAAGTTAAATAGAAGATACATTAGAAGCATTCAGAATTAATTATAACAAAATTAACCAATATAATTCTATAATAGAACCAAAAGATATAATAAAATCTTTTATAAAGAAACATGTTAAGAATAAACTATTGACAGACCAAATAAAATTAACCGATAAACCTATTTCAGTGTCTGAACTCAAAATTTAAATTAACAAGCTAAAGCTGAATAAAGCCCCTGGAAATGATGGTATTTTACCAGAATTATATAATTATATAAATTAACGCCTGATGAAGCTTTAGAACTATTACTAAAAGTATATGCATTAGTTAAAAAGCTATCAAATGTTCCTCTGTCTTGGAAATATACTCTAATTTCTCCTCTTTTAAACCTGATAAAGATATAACAAAATATTTTCCTATAGACCAATTTTATTATTAATAATTTATTATAAAATATTCATGGCAATATTTTCTGCTCATGTTGATAGATGATCAAACTTGTTTCAAATGAATAGAAATGCTTATGATAACATCAAAATAATAATTGCATTAATAGTCTATGTTAATATTATGAATGCCAGTTGACATTAGTGAGCTTGGATGGATGGAAAGAAATACAAGCAAAATTTGGTTGAATTTGAATCATATGATAACAACACAGCATAATAAAGTACTAAGTAATAATTTTCATTGGCTATTAAGAGAATATTTTTCAGACAGTAAAAATAAGCCAGTATGTTCTTACTAAATTAATAATATGTTGGGCATATTTAAAAATGTATATATAAAAATCCAGAATATGAAGCATGGTTATGTTTACTTTTCCTATAGCCTATACACAAGATAGTATTAGTACATTAACTTAACAAAAATGATAAATGTGGTTAGACACAAATTTGTAGACAATATAGTAATCAAAAGGTTGAGTTAATGCAACAGTCAGCAAGAAATACAGTCCCTAAACTTACAGAATTTTATTTATCTTATCAGATTATAGCGTTGTGGGAAAGGGCTATCTTTCTAAACTATATGAAATAGTTAAAAGCATGAAAATGTATTACAAAGAAACTTATTGGAATTATTTTAGATTAATAAAGAAATGTACTCCAACTGAAGAAGAAGTTAATGTTAATGTCTCCAAAACACACCACTCTTTCATTACATTGGAGATTATTCTCATAGAAATTTATTCATAGAAATTTCATTACACCATATAAAATTAAACTTATGTATAATAAAGAATTTGGATGTTGAATATGTAAATCAAATATAAAGCTGATTGGCAACATATATTTTATGATTATACACTGCTTAAGCCATTTTTGGAAAATATGAATCTCTTTTTTACAAGCTGTTTTTAATGGTAAATTTGTTTTAATTAAATTGTTGGGTTTTATTTAATGTACCAGTTCCTGAGTGTGTTACTAGAATAAAATCACATCTTCTTTGGAGCATATTGGCTATGGCAAGAAAGGTTATTACTATAAACTGTAAAAACAGGACTACACCTACTTTGAAATCATTTAAGAACATAGCCAATAATGTATATTGACTTGAATTATTTACAATCAAGACAAGAACATATAGAATCATTTCGTATTATAATACTTGGATGAAATTTAAAGAATTGTTAGAAAAGATAGATGACTGAGTTTAAATGGGTAATGTTAGAAGTTGAAATTATAAATAATCCTTACTATTCAGCAGACACTTTTGTAAATAGTTGATTTGTCATTTGTTAAAATGGAACATTATGAATATTGTTATTTACAATTTTAATTTTTTGTGTTTCATGTAGTTATTTGGGTTTAAATTTTTAATAAAAAGAATACTCTGTGTTGTACTATATTGGTGGCCCTGTGGTGGACAATTTCATAATAGTGGTCCTGCCATCCAACTACTTTAACATTGGTTACATTTTCTTCCAGGTATAGTCACGGTATGGCTAGTCATCTGCATTCAGGCCAAAGAATCACTGGCCATGAAGATGGTGGGCCTGGAGCAGCACCTCATTCTCCACTTCTGAGAATTTGGCCTTGCATGTGGATGATGTCCCAGCAGATGCATAACTGTGTTTCTGCTTGGCCTGTTGTAAGGAATTGCTTTTTTGATATGAAAAAACAGAAGAATTAACAGCCTTCTTCCTGCATGGTTCTTATAAATCCTAAATTCACTAGCATCTTCCTTGGCCATACAGCACACTGTTTTTGTGTCTGACTGTTATATAGCTGTATCCAGATTCTTTAAGTAATGTCAAGCACTAGGTTTACTGATCATGCCCCCCACAAAACAGTCACATAATTGTAACTGACCTAGGACACCTTTGACCATTACAAATATTTTTGCTACTGAGGTATGCACAATATATACAGCAGTAAAATTGTATTGAACATTGTTCATAGGTTCACATGTTCATAGATGTGTACTAGACTAAGGACCACCAGTACATTTATAAGCCTAGCCTTTCAGCCCAACCTTAGTCATATATTGGTTAAGGGCCACATAACTGTGTACATATGTTCTCAGTTCCGGGACTACTGGGTCAGCTGTTAGGGTATCTTATCAGTGGCAGTTTTCCCAAATGGCACTATAATGCATTTCTTGACATTGAGTTTTAATCCATGACTTTGGCACCATACATTTGTCTGTGTTAGACCCTCTTGTGTCATGTGGAAATCTATAACTCCCAATTTGCACTCATCTGAGAAATTATTCGTACAAAGACCATTGACATTAGCCTTTTATCTGATAAGTAAATGCCAAATAGGAGTGGCCCCAGCAAGGAGCCCTGAGGTACCCCATCTGGTGATGGTTCTCTTACTAGAAATAGTATCATCTACCCTGATTTCCTGAGTCCTGTCTGTGAGCCAGCTGTCATTCCAGCAAGTTATATAGGGGGTTTATGCCCAGTTTGGTGAGTTTGTCAACTATACCAGAGTGGGGTATTGTATCAAACACCTTAACTAGGTCTCGGTAGGTGTTATGCACTGTTTTCCTGTCATCCATTGCCTTGGTGACCTTCTCAAAGAAGTCCACCCAGTTTACTAGGCATGACCTTCCCTTGACAAAGCCAAATTAGTTGGGTCCAATATATGAAAGTTACTATTTTCATGGCTTTGCATATTAAACTAGTCAGACTAATAGACCGATAGTTTCCAGAGTTGGTTGTTGACCCAACCTTGTGAAGTAACACAACTTTTGCAGTCTTTCACTTTCATAGTCCAAAGTCTGTTTTGAGGCTATAGTTGAAAAGTGACAAGTGGTTCAGATAGGTCAAGTTTCAAACTGTTTAGGAAGCATCCCAGGATATTGCCAGGGCCAATTAAGGCTGTATTTTTGGCCTTAGTGACCACCACTGGACCTGCTCCCTGTTAAGAGTTGGGGGAGTGGGTTATGCTAGTAGGCATTTCATGGGGCAGGCAAGCAGGGAGTGGGGGAGTTTGAGCTGAATTTGTCAGCCAACAAATTCACTATGTCGATCTGCTCAGTGAAGGATGCACCACTGACCACCAGTTTGACATACTGAAGTATGCTGCTTTTGAGGTTTTGGACATAGCTGTAGAAGGCCTTGTGGTTGCTTTTAGCTTGTGAGGCTATCTTGACCTCTTAATTGGCCTTGTTGAACTTAATTGATCTTCTTAGTTTCTTGTTTAGTTTAATTAGAGAGCTCTTATCATTATGGGAGTTGCTGTTCCTGATTTTAGCCATGACTTTTTCTTTTTGTCATATATCCTGGTTATATATCCTGGTAAGGATATATTTCATGAGTGTGGTTTATTTTTAAGAGTTTGTTTTGAATTTACTTGTAGTAGTTACAGCAGTCCTGTGCAGCCATTTGTATGGCTATATGGGGTCTCTGAGAACAATACCACATAGGTTGCTGTGAACTTGTAGTTTGGAGAGACACTGCATTTTGACAAACCATTACTTAGTAGGATGCAGTTTGCTTTGGAATGGTTCCTGACTGTTAAATTGTTTGCTGGGGTTACTGAGTTAAATTTTATTTTGAAGGAGACAGCTTTGTGGTCCGACTGCACAAATGAGGACGTGACAGTTGGGTGGGATGCAATGAATTCCCTTTTTGGTGAGTACCAGATCCTATTTGTTTGAAGATCTACTGGGTGTGCGCACTATCTGTTCAAGAGTATTTGTTTTAATAAAGTCCAGAAATTGTTGCGCCTGCTAGTATGAGGCAGTATATGTTTCCCATTCTATAGAGGGATAATTAGTCTCCCTTGAACAGGGTATTTGGTTTAGTGGTGAGGGTCTTCAGTAGGTCTAGGTATGAGCTATGGGATTCCAGGGAAATAGAGGGTGACTTGTAGCTTGCTAGGATAGGGTATGGGGTTTTGTCTATTGTGATTTATCCATCGACAAATTCCAGGGCATTATCCTGTTACCCAACCCAGATTTACGGTTGTCACAAATATAGATTGAGACTCATCCACATTTTGTCCCTGTTTTTGCAGCTGATGGCCTAAATGTTTAGAAGGCACTGAAGCCGTGCACTGGTAGAGTACTTTCTGCAGATTTAAGCCATGTCTTGTTAATAACACAGATGTCTTTATTCTTTAGATTGAGGAGAGCTTGTAGGGTAAGGAGTTTCCTTTTAAGGCTCCTAGCATTGAGTAGTAATACCTTTAAGTTTCTTTGGGTTTTATTTGCTATGTTGGCAGCTTTGTCAATTTGAAATTGCCTAAAAAAGGCTCCAAGGGGGTGGATAAAGTTTTAGCCAATATTTGGTAATCAAAGGGAGACAGGTGCTGACCACCCTTTGCAAAGCAACTTGGTTTGTTAACCGTGTCCTTCCATGCTGACAACTATTGAATCTCATGGAAAGACACCAACAACTAAGCCAGTTATTGAAGTGAATAATCTTTTGTTTGTACTGTGGCATCATCCTTGTTGCAGGTAGAAGGCACATATCTGCTTAAGACACAGATTTAGAGAGATTGACAATGTCTCTCTCTTCATATAGTCCACAGAAATATGTCTCAGGAAATTAATGCCCACACGGACTACGATACCGGCACCTATGGTGGAGTGACTTGCATGCGTGCGTAACTTGGCAGATCCAGGAACTCATGAGTGTGTCTGCCATCAGACTTAACAATACTGTAGAGCAGTAATTCCAGTACCCTTGCAGTTCTCCTCTTAATACACATTGGCCAACACACTTCAAAGTACCAACAAACATATATGCCTTATTGTCAAAAGGTTGAATAGCAGTTAAAAGTAGCTGTAGTACCAATGAATGGACTTGTGAGAAGTAGCACTTACCATATACAAACAGATATATTTTTGCTGAAGAAAATTTTCTTTTCCAGTTCACCATATGCAGCAATGAAACTCTTTAATTTCCAGAGGTTTTTTCCACAGCATGACAAGTCTCTGTGGCTGTTGTCAAATAAATCATGTAGATTAACCTGGCTGAGCATAATGATTATGCCACTTAGGATTGAGCTTATTATAATTTCTGAATTGCTCAATTTCTGCAATGAGAAAACCTGCTAAATCTTTTGCAGAAGTCTCCTCCATGCTGTGCACACGCCTGAATCTCTGCAGGCAACAATGTGCATGTGCATTCCAGGCCATGCTTTTGGAGGGGGCACTGTAGTTCCATATTTAACCATCTGTACTAAGAGTAGCTGTTGTGCCTCATGTCTTACCAGCATGTAAAGAGATTGAGGACTGCCATGTTTCACACTTTAAAGTGCCATTATAAATTATAGTAGCACAGTACCTATATTTCCTAGTTTGCCATGTGCCATGTAAATGAGGTGGCTGTGGATGCCTGTCATTATGCAGATGATGTGGCATGTGCCATTATTCCCCTGAGATTCTTCAAGGTGAGACATCATGGCCGGAGAGGAGAGTAGTGCTTCTTTTACAGTGCAGACTTGGTGTGATGAGGAGTTAGAAATATTTTTCTCTCCCCTCCATAAGGATTATAACCAAAGACTCATGCAGGAGGGCTATAAAGGGCCGCATTATAATACTGAAGCCTGGAATAGTTTAGCACATGCTGGCACATGTGCAGCTGGCATCCCACACATTGATAACAGTGCCACCACCAGTACTGTGGCAAGAGGTGCCTCAGTATTGAGCTCCTTGGCTGATGGCAGGATGAACTACAAGAGGAGGTAGCACCGGTGTACTGTAAGTAGAAACTATGCAAGTTACATGTTTAAACTGGAACTGCATGCCATCCACAAATATTGCACAGTATTCTGTTTATGTCTGTAACCCCTGAAAATCTCAATGCAAATAGTCAGCTGCACAGGAGAACACTGGAACTCCTAAGAGAGGGCTATTGTAGGTATATATGCTAGTTTTATTAAGGATTAATTCCCAAAAGTTATACATTTCATACACCACTGGCACTTCTGTGATTACTGCCGTACCTTAAAGGTAGTGAGTGATATAGATGTTTAATGTTATAAGTGCATTTCTGCATGCATCCTCTTGTACTTGTGGACAAGTGAGTCAGGATGTTAAAGTTTTGCTCCCACATTATCATGATAACTGTGGGTTCATTTCCCCCCATAGTTGTGTTATCATGACAAATATTTTGGTTGCATTTTCTGTCTCATTATAACTGCAGCATTAGATGGAACAAATATGTATGATCATTATTATTGATCATTATTGGTTGCATGGACATGTTAGAGTATGAAAGAGAAGTTATTTTTTTTTTTGCATATAACCTGCAAGTGAAATTATATATTTGAGCAGTATGGTTTCTTTATATGCATTTGTTTCAAATATCATTGGTGGGTATCAGATGCAAGATACCTGTTAGTTTGCCTAAGTAGCTCATCATGTTAATCATGTGTTTATCAGACTGCAGGTGATGATGTCTGTTGGTTCAGATACCCCTCTCAGTTGTACATATTAACAGTCTTGTTGAATTAGGAAGTTTTTTTGGCCCATCAGGTATATTTTGTTAACGCATGTCACATTCAACGTATATATGAGCTTCAGTTTTTCATTGTATTTGTACTTTTCCGCCCCACTTGTTCCTATCTTCTGTATTATATATATTTGCTTTATTATTTTATTTCTCTCCATTTATTTTACTATTATTTGCAGCTGCATCATGAGCTACAGCCATCCCATCAGTAAGGCCTGTTGCCCTCCCCAGAGGTGGCAGCAGCAGTGCCATCATAACCACCACCACCAGAAGTACCAAACATACAAGGGTCCCAGTCTGCCACAGTCCTGCCTTAGTTGCAGCACACACATCAGGTATTCCTGCACCAGATGCTAATACAGTTCTGCCCAACAGTTTTAGTGAGAATGGAGGTGACACTTTAGTCATGCATCAACAGCTGGCAGAGATTGTGGGGATGATTATTGACAGGAGGTTGGATGTCTGAATTGGTTAGATGGAAAATCTCATCTGACAACCTGTTGAGTCACAGCCCTGTCCAGCATTGTCTACACCAACTGAGACAGGATCCAGTGGTGGTGGTACCCTTGGTGACAAGCTGTAAATGCCCCTAACCTATTCCCCAACATGGTGTTCCCAATTCTTTTGTGTCCATGCCCTCCTCCCATTATTTTGGCAGTCCTGGCCTCACCATTGCCTTCTTGATATCCGATGTCTCCTTCACCATTGTGTTTCCCATCCCTGTTTGTGTTACCATATACCCTAACAGTCATGTTTGTCTTCCCCAACTGCCTAACCCTCTTACCTTCCCCTTATGTTCTTTCTTTCCTTCCCTGCCATTTCTTCTTTCTGCTTGAAACACGGGTACCAGTCCCTCAAAAAATAAATGTACCCCACCTTCCCCACCTCTGTCCTGCTCATTTCTTAGTTGTTCACCTTCCGTTGGGCCTTCTGCTTGAAGACCTTTGTAGAGTACAAGTGCCAAGAGTTGTATGCTCGTGTCTGTCAGGCTCGAATGCTTTCTTTGTAATTCTGCAAGTGTGCAACAATCACTGTTATGTGCTTCACCGAATGCACACATGGCTCAGTTTGTAAATGAAATGCTGTGCGGAGAGATGAGGGTTTAAATCCCCTCAGGTTTGAATGGCTTCTGTGTCTATTATTCTGTCATTCCACAATGGGGTAACAATCACTTACTATGTGCTTCACTGACATCTTCACTGTGACTGTTTATATGGCTCAGCCTGTAAATTAAGTGTTGTGGAGAGGACTGATAGGTTCAAGTCAGGTTTTAATGCAGGTCAAAAGACACCTTAATGAAAAATCTGACTGCAAATGCTTTTCCACTGGACACATAACCAAACTCCCTACTGACCTGCATCACTTCTACATTGATCCTGTATTTTCATCTGCTGCTTCCCTCGCACATGTATTAGTAAAAATTACTTCACATCTGATTTTCTTCTCTGCTAATATTATTTATATATTGTATCAATTGTTTATGGGATTATCTTGTGATTCCTCTGTGTTTGTGAATTTGTTCTATTTTCTTTTTTTTGGTGATTCTCTTTACCTGTGCCTGCAAATAGTCTGTAATGAGAACAGAATGGGTCTGTGATCAACACTGGCTACCCCTGTCCATGAGGGGCATGGGTGCCACCCCACGGGCGAATTTGTGGTCTTCCATCCAATTATCTAGCTTGTGTTTGAATAGGGTCAGTGAGGAGCTCTGTTTTACATGAATAGGAAGTCCATTCCAGAGAAGCAGTAGTCTCTGAGAGACATATCTGTCTCTCCAGCATATTCTGTTAATGTCACAAGCTAGGCTGAGATCCCTAGAGTGAATGACTCTTGTGCCATTTGACTTGCAGATGTGCAGCATTTCCACTAGGGCAGGGTCAGGTGCTGATGTATAGGGCAGGCACAAGTCGCTTCTCAGCAGCCTATAAAATACAGAGTAAAAAAAGTGACAGGGCTTTCAGTCTGTCTGCATAGATCATGGTTTGGAGTACCTGTATTTTCTTAGTGAGAAACCTCTGAGGTCTTTTCAGCTGCTGCAGGTATCTGTTGAGGTACATGTAAAAGGGTACATTATAGTCTATCAGTGGTCTGATGAGGGTCGAGTACAGTGGAGTTACAAAATCCCTTGACCTGAATTATATGCCCTTGCTTATGAGGAGTGCTGCTTAGAAGGCTTTCCTTACCACTGTGGAAACTTGGTGGTCCAAGTTCAGATTGCTATCAACCTGTGTTCATAAGTCTCGTACCACTGGGTTGGAACTCAGGAAGATGCTGTTGGTATTGTAGTCTGCAGTGAATTCTTTTTTGTCAAAGGGAATAATAAAGCATTCTTTTGAATTTAGTTTTAGACCATGGCTTTGGCACCAGTCATTCATTTGTGTTAGCCCTTCTTGTAATATGTTGACATTGTTGGGGGACTCAGTGATTCCTCCCAATTTGCAGTCATCAGCAAACTTGGTGAGCCAGAGGCCATGTACTTTAGCCTGGACTTCTAAGAAATAGATGCCAAACATTGAGGGGACCAGCAGAGATCCCTGTTTTACTCCACTGGTGTCAGGTCTACTGGTGGAGATGGAGCCATCAGTTTTGACAGAGTGTGTTCTGTCAGTATGCCAATTGGCTACCCATCTAGTAACATAAATGGCAATCCCCAGATGAGAGAGCTTCTCAACAATGCCAGAGTTGGGGATTGTGTCAAAAGCCTTGGCAAGGTTGAGATAGGCTGTGTGCACTGTCTTACCTTCATCCATCCTTTGGTAACATTTTCAAAGGTGTCTACCAGGTTTAATAAGCATGATCTACCCTTAATGACACCAAATTGGGTTGGGTCAACTGTTTGGAGGTCGCCTATGTCCTTGTTGATAAGGTCCATGATAATTCTTTCCACTGCTTTGCAGATCAGGTTGGTTAATCTTATGGGTCTGTAGTTAACTACGGTCAGTTGATGGCACCCTTTGTGCAGGGGAATTACCTTTGCTGTTCTTCATTCTGCAGAACATAGCCAGTTCTCAAGCTATGATTAAAGAGAATAACAAGTGGGTCTGCTAGGTCTTGTTTTAGATTGTTTAGTAAACAACCTGGGATATTATCTGGTCCCATTGAGGCCGTATTTTTGGCCTTGATGAGTGCAGAGATAACCTGTTCTCTGGAGATACTAGGCAGAAGGCTGGTGTCAGGTATGCTTGGGATACAGTATTGACTTGCACATCCCTGATTGTGGCACCACATCCATTTGCAGTCTTGTCTATGTTACTTGTTTGTTTCTGTGACCCTGCTAGCTCCTTTATTTTCCCTGTTCCTTTACTATTTTCCACAAGTATGTTTTGAATATATATGTATTGCTGGGTTTAAAAAAAAAATGAAGCCTTAAGACCATGGAGGACAGTCACAAACTTTCTTTCAGTTGCCGGTTTGCGCTAGCCGCCCTTGAGGCTCGTACCTAATAGATGAGCACTACTACTGCTGCTCATACTTCCTGCAGCTACACCATGAGTCCATGATTCAGCTGTGTCACAGTGAGTCAGCTCAGTCTTCCCACAGGTCCTTGCTGCAGCCACAACGATGAGCCTATTGTTATGCCCACCTGCTTGGCCACATACATTCTTAATGAGTATTGGAGCTCATTGTGCATGCAAAGTAAACACAGTGTGGTTGGCAGTGATTATGACACACTATTTTTGAATCCTGAGTGTTAAAGACTATTACCAGGATATTTAGGCACTCTCAAAAACATATTGCACAGAGAAGCACGGCTAGGATGCTAACAAACAAAGTGAATATGTTTCATGATAATCATGGGAATAACCTAGAAGATGGATCAGAACAGTCAATGTAATAAAATAATAAGTTCATTCGGACAGAAGGAAGCATGCAGAAAAAGGCAGCTATTTGTAGAGATTCTTCTTGATGGCCAGAAAGTCAGCAGGATATAAATTAGCACAGTTACCAATAAACAATTAACAACAGACTGCCATAAAATCCATATGTTACTAATGAGCTGTACTTTTGAAAAGATTAATGTTATCCCACCTACTGGCACAGAGGTAACCTGATAGCAAGAAGAAAAGAGTTGTATTCACTGAAATAACAACCAGATACATTCCTAGAATGACACTGATTGGAGAAGTGCCTAGAGTGACTGAAAAAGCTGAAGTACTTTATAGAGTGAATATCCCAGATGATCTGCTCCTTACCTAGATCATATGTTAACCAGTTCTTACTGCGTGCCTTAATTTGTATTAGAAACTCATGAATGAAGACATTGGGTATATGCTCTCAAACGGAGATGGAAAGTATATCCCAGCTATAGACAGTGACTTTGAAATAAACTATCATGTAATAAAGGTAACTATAGCAGAAAGAAGTAATCCATACCGAAGTAAGTGTGCATGTTTTAGGAAGGCTGGCTTTGGATGATGGCTGGGTGCATGAGATGAGCTTTAAGAAGTATCTTACACAAAGCCCTAGACGGAATGGAACTTAGTTGCACCAGTCAGTCTTGTTTACCTCCTTTAGATAGGCTTCATTATTATTCTGCAACATGTCCAGTTTTTTTTAGTGTGCTTAAGGATATGCAAAGGACTGGAACTACTCTGTTCTGCATTGGCATTCAAGACTTCAGGTTAACATACGTAAAGTATGAGATTATTTGGAGTGATTAGTAACTTGGTAAAACTTGTTTACATAACTTCTGTAGTACAGCTGCTTATGTTATTCTTGCCGACATTCAGACCACTAGCAATTGTCAAAAAATATATCATCTCAATAGCGGCAGTATTTGCAATGAACACACTGAATTGCAGGTCTGATCAACTCAACACTCCCCAGGCATACTTGTAGCTACTGTAACATGGTTAAAGCCTGCTACCAAAGATGAGGAAACTATACCCTCTTGACTGTAACAAAATGTATTAAACAAGAAAAGCTGGAGAAGTGGTTGTACTGTATAAAAAGATCTTACAAATGAAAATATCCCATTCAAAAAAGCCACAGTTTCACAGTGCTGAGTTACATATCTCATCTGTAAAACGAAATGATCACAAGAGCATAGTTTTTACCAGAGCCAGATCATGGTAAAGTGGGGCCCTAGGAAAGATAATGGATCAGCACTTCTTCCCCTGCAGCACCCCCGCCTAGCCATGACAGTGTCCCACTACTTGGCTATTTCTCCCCAGTTGCCATAAACTGTTCAGACCTGTCAGACTGCATACTGTTTTCTTCTTTACTTCTACAATGATTAGAGATATTTAAAATGTTATTTTAAAATTTATAGCACAAATACTGATAGACATTTGCTAAACACAACAGTACAGTTTCACACTGAAGACAGACTTAGCATGTACAGTAAGCTTCTCTGCCCTTGAAACTCACATTCACTGAAATGGCACTGAAACCCACTTTAAAAAAAATGTATCTTGCCAGTGGTGGATTAAGTTTACATTTGGGCTGTTTTCAAACCATAGGCCCCTTGCACACAATTTTTTTGAACCATGGATATACATGCATGTGCTCTTTGATACACCATCCTGATTGTATTAAATTATATTCCTTGTATATACAACACCACTTGTTAAGAGTGAGTTTTAAATTTATAGGTTTGAACATTTTTCTAGTAAGCAATGAAACAAAACATATGAACCATATAGGACAAAACTACCCATTACAGGGCATTTGAATCACAAAAGGCCACTCAAACTTCTGTCATTACACTCCACCAATATCAGTCAAAATACACAAGCTCTGCTGAAGTAAAGTTATCTGAATAATTCCACATTAAAGAGATCTATAACTAATGAAGAGTTTATTGTTGGCAAACTTTATGTTTCAGTGTTTCATGCACAAATTTGGTGCCTGTTGCCCTTGAAGAACAAACTGCCCATGCTAAATTTAAAAAAGTGATACGGTGTTAATATTGCCATAGGGAATGGATGTCAAACCAGCAATAAGTTCATACATACTAAGCATCTTATCCAGAGGAGGACATATTGAGGAGTGCAGCACCCCCACCAATATCAGCACTCTGTAAACATGTTGTGGGAGTAGAACCTATAGCCTTTTGCACCAAAGGCCAGTATGCTACCTGTTGTGCTGCTAACACTGCGTTTAATAGTTATAGCACAAACACTGATGGTGACCATTTGCAAAACAAACCAGTTACACATTGAAAACAGACTTATCGTGAGCAACAGCAAGCTTTTCTTCCTTTGAAAATCTTCAGAAGCTTGACATTCCTTGAACATGTACAGAAGCTCAACAGTCATTGAAAATGCAGAGAAGCCAACTTTCCTTGAAAATTCAGAGAAGCTCAGCATTCCTTGAAAATGCAGAAAAGCTCAACATTCTTTGAAAATGTACAGAAGCTTAACAGTCCTTAAAAATAACAGTTTGGCAGTTTTTGTAGAGGATTCAGCTCTAGGGTCTTGTATTGAAGGTACACGATTTGAGCTTGAATGAGTTAACCAACCTACCATCTCTAACTGGGGCATTAACACACACACACACACACACACACACACACACACACACACACACACACACACACACACACATACACACACACACCTCTCCGTTCTCTACTAACATACTATTTCAGGAAAGAACAACGTGTCCCATTTTTCACACACACCCCTGCCTTCTCTGCTAACGTACACACACACACCCACACACACACACACACACACACACACGCACACACACATATATATGCTTCCCTTCTCTACTGAATTACACCTAAACCCCTCCCTTATCTACTAACTTAATATTTTAGGAACGAATGACCCATTCCATTTTTTTGTGTTCGTCCGAATCAGGGACAGCAACAGCAGCATTACTAAATCCAAAAGTCATGCACTCTGTGTGCAAGAAGAAAAATGTAACACAGACAGACTGAGTTTTTAAAGAAGAAATGTAGGTTTTTGTTGCAGCCCCCTGCAGGCCCCTGTTTAGTGGGCTGTATGCAACTGCCTAGGTCACTTAGTGTTGGATCCAGCTCTGGTTATTGCAGCCTTATATATTCCACCTGATAACAGTATATCAACCCTAGAAGATATTATTTACTGGCTGTCCCAATATACTCACCTAGAAGTCATCATGGGTGATATAAACACAGATTGGCTAGCTATTAATTGAACGATACTGATAAGCTGAGACAGGATAAAAAACTGCTCGTCCAACAAGGATATGGAAAAATGAAACCACGATTTATTAAGAACAATACCAACTCCAGGTTTAGCGCTTTCGACTGAGTACCAGTCTTCCTCAGAACAATAAAATGCTGGAATGCTTACTTATTTATACACTTCAATTAATTACATAATCATATAATTGATGAACAAAAGTCCGCCAAAAATATTAAAGAGACAAAGCTTCTCTTACTTATATCATACACTAATATGACATCCTCTGAACTTTTTCACTTTAAAAACAAGAAAATGACAATGAATAAATGAATATACAAACTATATATGTGAATATACAATAAATATAAAAATAAAAATCACAAAAATTTATGCATATGAAATAAATATATAAATATACATTATTATACTTGTATTTAATGTGTGTAACTAAACTGATACCACAGTATATGAACAACCCTAACCACTCAAACATATATCTGAATTGTGGGTGTATGTGAAATGGTGAAAGTAGTTATAAAATAATACCACGTATCTATTGGTAATAAGGTATATAAAAAAATATAAAAAAATATATATATATACATGGCTAAGGAAGGAGTGTGCATGGAACAATTATGGGGCTAAAGCTAAAAAAGGTTTGATGCTTATAAACTCATTTAGACCAGGCGATCTCGTTGAATCAGTTAAGATTTGCCATTTACTCTCCAATTGGGCCAATTTCATTTTCCAGTTACCACCGAAGGGTGTATCAATTACTTGGTCAATAATAGAAAAGACAAAGTTGTGGTCTTCACCCTTTTCTACTATGTGCCTATATAACGCATTTTTGGTATCACATTTACCTAACTTATATAGGTGTTCATAAATGCGTTTTTTCAACTGCCTTTCCGTCTTCCCTATATAATGTGCATTGCATTTTGTGCATATAGCAATGTAATTAATTCAACCAAGGTTGTAAAACTAGATGATATATGTCATACTACCATCAAATGTAGGACAGGTAGTTGTTATACCAAGCAGGTGGTTTACATTGCTATATGCACAAAATGCAATGCACATTATATAGGGAAGACGGAAAGGCAGTTGAAAAAACGCATTTATGAACACCTATATAAGATAGGTAAATGTGATACCAAAAATGCGTTATATAGGCACATAGTAGAAAAGGGTGAAGACCACAACTTTGTCTTTTCTATTATTGACCAAGTAATTGATACACCCTTCGGTGGTAACTGGAAAATGAAATTGGCCCAATTGGAGAGTAAATGGCAAATCTTAACTGATTCAACGAGACCACCTGGTCTAAATGAGTTTATAAGCATCAAACCTTTTTTAGCTTTAGCCCCATAATTGTTCCATGCACACTCCTTCCTTAGCCATGTATATATATATATTTTTTTATATTTTTTTATATACCTTATTACCAATAGATACGTGGTATTATTTTATAACTACTTTCACCATTTCACATACACCCACAATTCAGATATATGTTTGAGTGGTTAGGGTTGTTCATATACTGTGGTATCAGTTTAGTTACACACATTAAATACAAGTATAATAATGTATATTTATATATTTATTTCATATGCATAAATTTTTGTGATTTTTATTTTTATATTTATTGTATATTCACATATACAGTTTGTATATTCATTTATTCATTGTCATTTTCTTGTTTTTAAAGTGAAAAAGTTCAGAGGATGTCATATTAGTGTATGATATAAGTAAGAGAAGCTTTGTCTCTTTAATATTTTTGGCGGACTTTTGTTCATCAATTATATGATTATGTAATTAATTGAAGTGTATAAATAAGTAAGCATTCCAGCATTTTATTGTTCTGAGGAAGACTGGTACTCAGTCGAAAGCGCTAAACCTGGAGTTGGCATTGTTCTTAATAAATCGTGGTTTCATCTTTCCATATCCTTGTTGGACGAGCAGTTTTTTATCCTGTCTCAGCTTATCAGTATCGTTCTAGTGTTGTTTGTTGTCTGCTGATTTTGGGTAGCTATTAATTGAAATAATGCATCTAGTATCATCCAGCTATATGGTTTTACATAATTATTCGACTCTCCAACCAGCTACAAAAAAAAAAAATCAGCTATTCATAAAGCAGTAGAATGGGCTGTCACAACAGTAGTAAAACATTTTCCCTTGCTGACACTCTACCTGATCATCTCCCTACAATAGAATTAGACATCAGAAACAAAATCCTCCAAATACCATTATAACAATGTCCGAAATCTCACTAACTTCCATGCAGAAGACTTAATTAGTACTGTACTCGTGCACTTGGAATTATATATAGCCTACAATTAGATAAGGCTGTACTAGAATTCAAAAATGTCTTCTTGTTTATTGTAAATAATCGTTCTACTTTATGAAAGAAAAAAGTGAAGTTGAACCCAGCTCCTTGGTTAACTAAAAATACCACAGTCTTTGAAAACAAATCAAAAACCTCATCAAAACACACACACACACACACACACACACACACACACACACACACACACACGCACGCACGCACACACACACACACACACACACACACACTCACACACACACACACACAAACACACACACACACACACACACACACACAAAGTGACTGTACAAAATTTCAGGAAACATGAGTCAAATCTTAAACTGTTTTTTTTTTAATTTTTTGGTCCCTTTGGTGGCATAGTACTGAACCTCAATGCCCCACGCCCACACCAGCTCTACCAGCCATTTTCCTACCTCCCAGCCTATTTCCGTAAATGCTGTTCTGGTCTTGGATCATAATGGCATCCTGGGGCTGAGCTGTCTGTATTTTTATCCAAGGAGGGGCTCTTTTTACCTACCCCTCCCATGCTCATCAACACTGTCCGAGGAAGACTCTCCTATGGACCACGCCTTCCCTTAGGGAGTATCATCAATAATCACCCTCCCAGGACGGCATACCTATTCCTCCCTGCCTCTTCAACAGTTATCCGAGCTGCTAAATGAACCCAGGTTGGCTGGGCAATAGTCACGGCTTTATCCGTCAACTTCATAATCCTAAACTGTTTTGGTCTTCAGTACACAATCTTTTAAATCCAGGTAAAACCACATCACCCAACTCACCTCATTCACATCATAACAAATTGAAACTATAGCAAAACAGTTAAGCTCACATTCTGTAAAGTCACTACTGTCTCTTCCTAAAAACAATGACACATCCATATGCCGCAGTTTGGTATTAATGAAAAATTATAGAGTAATGTTCTCACTCCAGCCTTTACCTACTAATATTTAAAAAATATTTACCCAAACTTAAATCTACAACTATTGCTCCTGATCAGTTTCCTTTTAAATACATCACAATAAGCGCTAATGTTCTAGCTTACCCCATTTCTGTACTAATAACTAATTCATAGGTTTATAGCTGTGTACTAGGTTAATAACCAGTAAGGCCCTTAAAAGCTTAGCTGTGCAACCCAAATGTGACCCAAAAATTTGATTTATATTTGATTTATAGGGGATGATTTATTGGCTGCCACTGTCTATCAGAGACATAGGAGCCAGATCAAGGGGTAAATTTTCGATTACCCATCCATTGGTCCAAGTTGAGCTTAAATAGGGATAGGGAAGAACTCTGCTTCACATGAATGGGGAGCCTGTTCCAGAGAATGGGAAACATGTATGTCTGTCCAACATGCCCTATTGATGATGCAAGCAAAATTTAGGTATTTCAGTCTAGTAGTTCTGATGCTGTTTGTTTTGATAATGTGCAAACAATTTCATCAAAATATGGTGCAGGGATGCCTTGCATGCCAGGCAAAGATCACTTCTCAGAAGTCTGTATGATACTGAATAAAGTGACAGAGCTATGAGGCAATCAGCATAGGACATTGTGTTTACTCCCTGTATTTTTTTTTTGTAAGAAACCTTTGTGGATGTTCCAGTTGCTGCATGTGTCTGGTCTGGTAAATACCAAAGGGGGCATTATACTCTAAGATGGGCCTGATGAGGTCCGAGGACAGTGGTACAATGACCTCTCTGGATCCAGATGCCTTGCCCTTGCTTATAAGTTGAGCAATATAAAAGGATTTCCTTACTACCTTCAATGCATGTTGGTTAAAGGCTAAGTTGCTATCTACATGAGTTCCCAGATACCTGATTAGTGAATCAACTTTTAAGGGTGTTTTATTGATGATATAGTTACTCAGGATGACAGACTTCCCAAAAGGTACTATAATGCATTTCATGGTATTGAGTTTTAAGCCATGTCTTTGGCACCAAGTATTTGTCTCTATTAGACCTTCCTAAAAGGTGGTCTCATATTGGGGGGATTCAGTGACTGCTCCCAGTTTGCAATCATCTGATACCTTGGTTAGCCAGAGGCCTTTGACATTGACTTTGACATCTGAGAAGTAGATGCCAAAGTGGAGTGGGCCTAGCACAGAGCCCTGGGGGACTCCACTGGTGACCAGCTTCTTTGTGGAGGTGGCTTCACCCATTCTAACTTCCTGGGTCCTTATCAGTGAGCCAGCTAGCTATTCAGTGTGTTATAAAAGGGTCTATACCTAGTTCTGTAAGGTTGTTGACAATGCCAGAGTCAGATTCACTAAGTGTGACCTTCCTGTGACAAAGCCAAACTGGGATGGATCCAGTGTTTGGAGGTCTGTTATGTCCTTGTTGATAATTTCTATAATAATTTTTTCCATGGCATTACAGATAAGACTTGTCAGACTAATATGTCTGTAGTTTTCAGGATTTGTTGAAGATCTTCCCTTAGTGGGATGACCATCGTAGTCCTCCAGTCACATGGCACAAAGCCTGTATTAAGACTGTAGTTAAATAATAAATAAATAATTAGTAAGTTAACTTCGTTTTTGGACTGATATGCTAAAGGTCTTTGCAGTACAGACACTCAAGCATGTGTACTGAAGTCAGGTCAATTATCCAGCATTATTCTGGAGGAAAAAGGCCATTTCAGTTGATATTATTCAGGAGAACCAGCACTATTCAGGAGGAAATGACTGTTTCAGTTGATATTATTTAAGAGAATCAGAATATTCGTGCAGAACCTCTGGATATATTTATCAGCACTGTTACCGTTAACCAGCATTCCAGAGTATTATGTTATTCCAATATTGTTGATCTTCACTGTACATAATAAAGCATTCATAATTGAACTGCAGTTTGCAAACATTATTGTGTAAGGTACAGGAAGGCTTGGCCCATAACGGAGAGACTGGCACCTGTTCAGCACATTTTGGTTAATTAACAGATAAAGATATTAATTTCAGTCTCATTTCAGTTGTTTCCAGTTAATTCCAGTATACTGCAGTCTTATCAGTTCTTACATTATCCAAAAGAGAAACTTTGGTAATCTTTTTTCCACTGTTTTTTCTAGACCTATCTAAGACTTTTGACATATTTGGCACCATAAACCCCTTCTTAAATTTGTTTAATTTGGTTTAAATTAATCGTCTTTTCAATGTCTTTTATGCTACCTTTCTAATAGATTGTCAAATGGCAGTAAGACCTATCCTCCTCCTTACCTATCTCTGTAAGTGTACCACAAGGCTCACTACTGGGCCCCATCAAAGTCTAAACCAAATGTATTTGAAGTAGTCAATATTGTAACAGAGATAAAAGAACTGGGTGTTGGAGCTTTAGAAAAGGGTAGGAGAAAATTAGATAGAAAAAAATGGTAATTGTGGGAAAAATACATGCAGAATAATCATTTAGGGAGGAGTGAGGTTTATGGGAGGGCAGGTATTGATCAATGTGTGTAATGGCTTCAGGATAATTGTATAAAAGAATATATGTGATGTATAATGTTTGTAACTGTGAACATGTTAATACAGTTTGTTTTATTTTATATAAATGTATGTTTGCTTATGTCTTAAGTGATAATTCAATAAAGGTGTTATAAACGTGAGTCTGAAGATATAGCAAAGCTACTGGCCAAGAAATTCAGATCCAACTTTACCCCTCTCTCCCCATCAACCTTCCCTCAGGAAATACCATCAAATATAACTTCCCCTGCTATCACTAGGGAACAAGTCCTTAATGCTCTCTCTAAGGCCAAGAGCACCACATTAATGGGCCCAGACAATATCACAGGATGCCTTCTAAATAGCATGAAACATGATCTATCAAGCTGTCTGGAATTTCTTTTTAGCTGTAGCCTCCAAACAGGCTTTGTGCCTAATGAGTGCAGAACAGCAATATTCATCCCTCTGCACAAAGGTGGGCCATCTACAGACCCTGGAAACTACAGACTCACACATCTCACTAGTTTCTTATGCAAAGCCATGGAAATAATTATCATGGAAATGGTCAACAATGACTTAGGAAACCTCCAGACACTGGACCCAACCCAATTTGGTTTCATAAAGGGCAGGTCATGACTGTAGAGCACATCAGATGAAAAAGTTAGGTCTGAAAGATGCAATCTAAACAAGTAAGGGGCTAGGACTGAGTTCTGTGGAACACCCTGACTGTTACCAAGGATTTCACCTGTCCAGTTGATGCATGATACTTGCCATATCCTATATGTAAGCCATGCAGCTATCCATCTCATGCAGAGAACATCAATACCTAGTTGTACTAATTTATTGGTCAGTGCTTTTTGTATGACCCTGTCAAATGCTGAAGTTAAATCTATATAAATTACATCACAGCACAGTTTTTCATTCATAGCTGTTATTATATTGTTACAGAACATCATGTTACAGGTGGTAATAGATCTATTTTCAACATATGCATGCTGATATATGGTTTCAAGTTCCAACCTATCAGTTTCTGACAATAACTTATCCAATATTACCTTCTCCACTATTTTTCCACAACATGAAAATAGAATTAAGGGTCTATATGATTCTGGGTTTGTCCTACTCCCCTTTCCCTTAAAGACAGGTTTAATTAGTGCATGTCTCCAATCTTGAGGAATCTCCCCATATTTATATGACCTAGTGAATAATAGATATAATTCTTAGGCCACTGCTACTAATTCCGTCTCCTCCCTGTGCTTTGTTTGGATCCAATTTGCACAGTTCTTTTTCAATATAATTTAATTTGATTCCAGTATCTGGGGTTACCTGGATGTCACTAGGACAACTTATCACCCCTTTTGTGGAACCAAACTATTTTGCATAAGATTTTATAAATATGTCTAAAATCTGTTGTGTCTGAGAATAAATTTTACAGTCTGCACACAGTTTTATCAATTTGTGTGTCTTTACTCCTTTCATATCCTATGTATCTATAAAAAGGTTTTTTATTATGCTGAATATCTTTATATAAGTTTTCTTTAAAATTTTCTTGATCTTGTCTCACACTATGCTTAATCCGTTTGTCCAGCTTGTTTATTTCAGTTTCCAAAGTTGTAGTTAGACGTCTCTTCCATTTCTTATATTTATTGTCTCTCACCTTAATCAGATATCTTGTTCTTATGGAAGTATATCCCTCTGATGTTGTATGCCTAGATCCTGATGTTAAACATTTGTTTGAATTTTTGCACTTAAATAATTTCTCTTTCAAAACTTTCCACATTCCATGTGTAGTTTTTCCACTGAACACCTTACTCAATTAGTTTTACATAGTGACTGTTTTGTTTCAATATAATCTGTAATTGACCTTCTGTGCATTGGTTTAGATTTCGGTTTAGCAGAATTATCTAGCAACAAATTAACCTTTATAACCTCATGATCACTGCACATCAATGGTGGTAAAACTTGACTTGAAGTAACAGTAATTTCTGTAGGAATGCAAACAATGTCTAGTATGTTCCGTCCTCTGGTAGGATTTTTTAAAATCTGAAGCAATTGTTGTTCCTGAATATACATTGTGAATAATTTCCTTACTAACATTGTTGACTTAATATTATTCCAGTCTGATTCTGGTAAATTTAAGTTCCCAGCTAATATTATTATTCCCTCCTGTGTTTTATGTAAGAAATGTATGAATTCATGTAGGTCATCTGCACTTGACTTTGGTGGTCTGTACACCCCAATGATTGTTATAAGTTCCAGGGTTGTCTCTATTGTCACAGTTGCACAGAATATAGTACTGGTGTTATCAGTGAACATGTAACAGTTACAGGTTTCATAACTATCTTTAATCCCTATCATAACAACTCCACTTGATTTTTTGTTAGAATGTCTGTTACAGTAAAAACATTTATACCCTAACAGAACTGATTTCCAGTCATTGTTCTTTAACTATGTTTCACAAACAGTAACAACATCAGTCTTGTGGGAACGTAGCCAATTTTCCAATAAAAAATGTTATTATTAATACTCCTAGCATTAATAACCATCAGAGATGCTTCAAATGTTGCTATCTGTGAACTGTTGCATTTTCGATCTAGCAAAAATCCTGCCTAGTGTTTGTCAAATATTGCAAACTATCTGCTGCAAAAATTCTTCCCTGATCTTGACAAATGCATGCCATCCTGTCTGAACACGTGTGCCCAAAACTAGGCTTGGATGCTGTACACATTTCCATTTTTTAAAACAGGACATTTTTTCCATGTAGGTATTTTCCCCAAAAATCTTTTCATTTGCAGTGACCTGACTATCCTTTCTGTAAGTGATTTGTGAAAAATATGTCCTATCAACAGTACCAGTCAGAGAATTCTTGCAGATGACATCATTTGTACCAACATGAATAAAAATGGATCCGTACCTCCTTACATTAGGGCATTCCAAGGCTTGTCTCACATCTTCTATTTTTGCTCCTGGCAAGCATAACACTGTTCGATGTTCATTATCTTCTCTGCAAATATAAGTATCACCTCCTTTAATAATTGAATCTCCAATTACAAGAATATCTTTGCTGGCCAGCTCTGAAGAATCTTCAGCTTCTAATACAGTAATATATGCTCTACCAATTGTTATGAAGCATAGATCTTTATCACCATTAGTCTTATTAATCCCACTGTTTTCACTGGGTATTAAATTCTCATACATCTGGTATTGTAAATCCACAGCTTGAGCCATGTAGTCAACATCTTTCTCTTCTTTTTTCTTAGAGTAATGTTCTTCAATCCTTCCACGTTCAATTTTGATAAATTTCAAGAAGTCTTCCCTCCAACCTGTTCAAATCATAGATTTCATAGGAGTGAGAATAGACTCTGTTCAGGCCAGGATATTTTTGACTCCAGACAGACTTCACAGCCTGGCTCTGCATATATTGGTGCTCCTTCAATCCCCTGAACCACCAGCGGAGTTAGTCCTGAGAGCCCTAGGGTCCATGGCAGCAGCTATAAACCTCATTACTTGTGCTCGTCTGTATATGAGAGTTTTACAGTGTACGTTACAGGTTCAGTGGTCTCTACTTCATCAGTCTCTAGACTTTCAGATCACTATGAGCAGAGTGTGCAAGAAGTCTCTCACATGGTGGCTTCACTCCCAGGCATTGCGAGTAGGATGCCCTTTTGTTGTGCCTCTGCCCCAAGCCAGGGTGACCACAGATGCCTCCCGCTTAGGGTGGGGGGACATTGCTCGGGCAGGACTGTCCAAGGCACGTGGACTCAGAGCGAGACCGTTCTGCATATAAATGTTCTAGAGATAAGAGCGGTCCTGTTAGCGTTGCAGGCCCTTCATGCCTCTTTTCCTTTGGGAACTATTGCTATCCAGTCAGACAACATGTCATTGGTCTGGTACATCAACAAACAAGGGGGAACCAGGTCTTATCCACTTTGTTGAGAGGCCATGAGAGTATGGGAATGGGCGATCTCCACCAACCATTTTTTGATAAAAACGCACATTCTGGGTTGGTCCAACATCTTGGCAGACAAATTGAGCAGGGCTATCCTTTCGCCTTACGACTGGTCTCTGGACCCTTATGTAGAGGACCAGAAGTGGGGTCAACCTTGCTGCAATCTCTTCGTATCACCGTCCAACACGAAGTGCAGCACGTTTTTCGCTCTAATTTTCCCAGAGATGCTCTTGTCCATGCTTGGCCACCTGGTCTTCTTTCTGCGTATCCCCTACTTCCTCTCATGACAAAGTTTATACAGAAAGCTCGTCAGTTGGGGAGCAGAGTTATCCTCATATCACCATTCTGGCCTCGTCAAGTTTGGTTCTCTTGCCTGCAGTCTCTTCACCTAGCTCTGCCCTGGATCTTGGATCCCATTCCAGATCTTATTCATCATCCCTTGGGAATTGCTCCCCCAAATCTGGACAGCCTGAAGCTCACAGCTTGGTTACTCCAGTTCCTTTAGTTGCTAGGACTCCCGGTATCTCTTCCCCAGTTAAATCCATCCTGATAGCGGCACATAAGTCCTCTACCAGGAAAATCTACAGTAGTAAGTGGAAACGTTTTTCTGTTTGGGCTTCAGAGAGAAATCTGGATCCTTTTACTGCTTCGGTTCCAGTGGTGATAGACTTTTTGTCTCATATTTTCCAACAAGGGGCTAGCTCTTCCACAGTGAAAGTACAGCTGGTGGCTATTTCCCATTTTCATGTTGGGGAAAATTCAGGCTCTCTAGCTGCTACCAGAATTTGCAAGACATGCCTCGCTGCCCGGTTCGATTCTCAGCTAGAGCGTCTTCTGCGTGGAGACATGTGTGAATGGGCGTACCTTCATTGAAGGTTGTGCATCAGGCCTGGCAAGCCAGTATGTAAAAATCAACTGCCAATCATTAGCGGACCAGAGTTCCGCTGTGGCGACCCCTAACCGGGAAAAGCCAAAAGATACAAAACTTTCCTTCTGAGGCCTCCTATTAAGAATCCTTCTCCGCCGTGGGATCTGACTTTGGTCCTTCAGGCTTTGGTTACGCCCCCATTCGAACCTGCAGCATGAGTTGACTTAAAATTCTTATCATGGAAAATGGCCTTCCTGGTGGCTATAACTTCAGCCAGAAGAGTGTCGGAACTTCAAGCCCTGTGTATGAGACCGCCTTACCTAGTGTTTCACAAGGAAAGAGTATCTCTCAGGACTAACCCGTCTTTTCTACCTAAAATTGCTTCGGAGTCAAATATTAATCAGTCGGTTGCCTGTATTCTTCCCTATTTTTCAAAATAAAGGGGAATAAAAACTTCATTTAATTGATGTGCACAGTCAGTTAAGATTTTATTTGCATAGGTCCAAACCTTTCCGTAAATCTGATCAGCTTTTTGTTTCCTTTGCTAAACCATTTTTGGGAAAACCAGTTTCAAAAGTGACTATCGCTAAATGGATTTTGCTTTGCATTTTGCAAGCTTATAGAGAACTTGGATTACCAACCCAGAAGGGGTGCATGCTCACTCTACCCGTTCTATGGCTACTTCAGCTGCATTCTGGTCTAGAGTTTCCCTGGACGATATCTGTTCAGCTGCTACCTGGTCTTCCTCTCACACCTTCATTACTCATTATAAGCTGGATTTGGTGTCTAGAGGAAGGGCTTCCTTTGGCTCTGCAGTGCTCCGGAATATCCCTCCTTAAGGGTCTCCCAAGATTCGGGTAGCTGGGGACTCTGTCCCACAGGGTGATGATCAAATGAAGTTAACTACTTCCGATAAAGAAGTTATGTACTCACCATAATGTTCCATCTGAGTAGTTAGACTGCATTTGTCCCTCCCTCCTTCCCCCTGACCTTGCTGGCTATTTGTCCTTTTGGGCTCGATTTCCTGTATGTGTCGAGCCTGATGTATGAGTTCGGGTCAGGTTCTTTTTGGCTTAGGTTGTTGGGTGTCACATTGTTAGTTGGCAAACTCGATCTGAGGATTGGAAGGAGGTTGCAGGGTAGTATGGGTAAAGGGGAGGAGCTTGGAGCTTGGCTCTTTAGCTTGGTAAGCTGCCGGCTCAGATCCGTATCGGATCCGAAACCAACAGGTTGCTGACAAATGAAGTCTAACTACTCAGATGGAACGTTATGGTGAGTACATAACTTCTTTTTATCTGTAAATATGCATAGCATTTATTACACTGCACAAGATATTTGTGTATTAGCAAATCGTTAATTGCATACTCATTTAAGGACTCCATATTCAGCTTCAAACAAATAAAATATTGCAAAAGAAAAGAATAATCAAAAACAGTAACCACAGAATTCAAACAGAACTTAAATCAACTTCTATGACAAAAAAATTACACCAGCAATATACAACTAAATAATAAAGTACAGTAAAGTTGTTCTGACCATACAAGTTCTGTAAGCCTGAAAAAACCTGGAATTCCTATCACTCGCAGTCACACTTCTTTTTAATAGTAAAAATCAATAAATCACAAACCAAGGTAGGATTGTTTAGATATGCTCAGGATTTTCCTGTCTGTAGTCTGTGTGAATTTATAGCTGTCTAGGCTCCTTGGGGCGGCTAGCGCTTCCCTGTCTAAAACCTATCCCTTTCTAGCAACCAACAGAGAAATTAAACATAAAACAACAAAATATGAATCAAGATAAATCTTGTTAAGAAGCTATCCCTTCCTACCTACAAACAGTGAAAAACAGTGATAACAAATACAATATAAATTCAAATAAAACTTCTTACCAGTCAACTCCACAGTAAATCACAAACCAAGGTAGGATTGTTCAGATATGCTCAGCTCCATGAGGAACTCTGTTTGTGACTGGCCTCTTTATAGAGATGGAATCCCCAATTCTAAGCTCCTGCCTCTTTGTCTGTGAGTTAGCTAGCTATTCACTGGCTGACATAAGGGCTTATACCTAACCTCTTGATTTTCACAACAGTGCCTGAGTGGGATATTGTGTCAAATACCTTAGTCAGGTCAAGGTAGGCAGTGCGAACTGTTTTGCCCTCATCCATTGCTTTGATGACCTTCTCAGAGAAGTCCACCAATTTAAATAAGCATGACTTGCCATTGATAAAACTAAACTGAGTTGAGTCCAGTGTCTGTAGGTTTTCTCTGCCATTACTGATCATTTCCATGATAATTCTTTCCATGGCTTTGCATATGAGACTAGTGAGACTTGTGGGTCTATAGTTTCCAGGATCTGTAAATGGCCCACCTTTGTGCAGATGGGTGATGGTTGCTGTTCTCCATTAATGAGGCTTGCTGTTTGGAGCCCTTGGTTAAATAGTGATTCCAAAGGCCCTGATATGTCATGGTTCATGCTATTTAGAAGGCATCCTGGGGTATTGTCTGTGCCCATTGATGCAGTGTTCTTGGCCTTAGAGAGAGCATTGAAGACCTGTTCCCTAGTGATAGTTAGGGAGGTTATATTTGATGGTATTTCCTGAGAGGAGGCTGAGGGAGAGAGGGGTAAAATCAGAACTGAATTCATCTGCCAGTAAGTTTGCTATATCTTCTGGCTCAGTATAAGTGGCTCCATTAATAATAAGCTCTGCACACAATTGTGTATTGCCTTTGAGGTTGTAGACATAGCTAAAGAATGCCTTGTGGTTGTCCTTGGCCTAGAAGACCAAAATTTACCTAAAACTTGGCTTTGTTAGACATTATTTGCCCTCTGAGTTTTTTTTTTTTTTTTTTTTTTGATGAGAGTTCTTTTATCCTGCTGGTTGCTTTAACTAATAATTTTTGCTATAATTTTCTTCTTTCTGTTATGCAGCCTGTTGATGTTGTGATTCCACCATGGTGTTTTATTTTTTTGAGATAATTATGTACTTATTTCTGGTGCAGGTCTGTACTTATTTCTGGTGGATACAGCTGCCTGTATTCAGTTATTAACATGCTTGCATAGGATTTCTGTGGTTTGAAGTTTTGCCAGGGTATTAATGGTAGGAAGTTATCACTTATTTATGGGAAGTTAGCCTTACAGTAGTTCCTGAACATTCCAGGGTTTACAGGGGTTCCCAGTTTTATTTTTACTTCAAAGGAGATTGATTTATTGTCTGACCTTATCAGAGAAGACATTACATTAGGTAATGTGCAGCACTGTCCCATTTTAGTGAGTACTAGATCCACTATGTCTGTGTCCCTTGTCAGCATATTGACAAACAGGTCCATGGAGTTTGTGTCGCCAAAATTCAGAAATCCCTGTGCCTATATGTTTGGTGTTGTGTATGATTCCCATTTAATATTGTAGTAATTAAAGTCACTCATGAATATGGTATTGGGTTGGATGATGAGTGTTTCCAATATGCCTAAATATGTGTTATGGGTTTTCCTGGGTCATAGCGGGGGACCTATAGCTTGCAAGGAAATGGTATGGGATTTTACTTATGGTGATTTGAGCGTGGAGAAGCTCAGGTACATTTTCCTGTTTGACCAGCCTTGAGGTATATTTATTTTTTATGTAAATAAATAAACCACCACCTTTAGTCCCTGTCTGTGTAGTAGTTGGCATAAATGTGTGGAAAGCATTATAGCATTGCACTGCTGGGGTGCCCTCCTTGGCTTTAAACCATATCACATCGACTACAGATGTCAGAGTTCTCTAGGTTGAAGACAGCTTGTAGGGAATGGAGTTTCTTGTTTAGACTCCTGGCAGTGAGCAGTAACACCTTTATATTTTCTTGGTTTTGATTCACTATGTCAAAACTATTTTCAGGTTGGCATTGCCTAAAAAAGGCACTATGAGGGAGGACACTATTTTAGCTAATATTTGAAAGCCTAGAAGGGGAGAGGTGCAGACCTTTCCTGAAAATCATCACGGTCTGTTCACCATCTCCTTCCATGCTGACAAATATTGCACCCCCTTAGAATGCTAACAGAAACTAAGCAAATTATTAAAGTTAGTCATCTTCTGTTCATATTGTGGCATCATCCTTAGAGAAGATAGAAAGCTGCTCAGTGCTAGGCTCATACCAGCCTCAGACATATATTCCAATAGCTTCATGATGTCTGTCTTTAAATGGTATATGGAGGTATGTCTCGGGTCATTTACAACCACATGGACTATGACTGTGTCATATTGGTACTTGTGATAAAATTAACTGTTTCTGCATCTTGTATCTGGGCCCTTGATAAGCAAATGACCATGACCTTCTCCTTACTCAACCAGGTGAGAGGGACAGCAATGTGTCTCAGAGTGGAATCTCTAAAGACCAGAATGATGGAGGTGGCTTGTCTTATGGGCTTAGAAGTGAATGTCCCATGAGATATGTCTGCATGTGTTGATGTGGATGTTGTTTTGAAAGAGTACATTTGGGGGTATTCAGGGTATTTGTTATGTGCACTTCATCTAGGAAGTCTTTGGGATTTAGGAGGGTTACATTTAAGTTCCTCAGTTGTAGGTGGATTGGACATTCTAAATTGGCCCTAGGCATGAGTATGTGCATGTGCCTGCCTGGCTGGCAACTTGACACCGTAAAACCCCACTGCCAATCATGAGCAGACAGGTGATCTGCTGTGGCGACCCCTAACTGAGAAAAGCCGAAAGAAGAATTATATATATTGCTCTATGTGTCTGCTTTGTACTGTATGAGATAGGTGCAGCATGTGTACTACTTAGAAAGTAAAATTAGGAGTGTTTTTATGTGAGAGCTTTGCCTCCAGTGACATTGTAAAAATACATCTTTCTCATACCTTATAAGTTTGTTTGAGAATTAGTTGGTTGCCAGCAAATATGAGGTAAATTTTACAATGCTTCAGGATGCCCATACCACCAAGCTGGTAAAGGAGATAGTGGAAAAGTTCATATCCATGGGAACAACCTCTTTTTATTGATTAGATGGCTGGGTTGAGAATATAAAGTCAGGAGTCTCTGGTTTGCAACTCTGGGGGCAATGCTCATCATTGCAAGCTAGTTGCCCTGTGTGCAACTAGGTACTGGTTACATTTCAAGGGTGCTTTTACAGGAAAAATGCCTACAGAGCACTGCCAAACACTTCAGGGGGCAACTACTAAAGTAGACCCTGATGTTATAGGAATAACTTATTTAGGGGGATATTCTGAATTTAGGTTAGACAGAAGATAATCACGCAGTAGTTATTGAAAAGAAAAGAGGATTAGTTTTGTCAAGAATAATGAATAGTGGGGGTTCACTTAATTTGCTACTAGTTGGCTACTGCTAGTGCTGGTCACGTTGCAGCTTCACGCTGCTGGGATGCAATGCCAGTTTGCTTTTCTTCTCACCAGAAGCAAAACAGTAGCACTAATACCAAGATGAGAAGTAAGCCATTGTCTCTTTGCTGATCAACTGTCTTATCACAGATGATGCAGGGGCCCATAGGTCTGTTGTAGTCTTTTCTTGTAGATGCCTTGAACAGCAACCAGACCAATCAGGAATTCCCCACACAGATACTCCCTGCCCAATCAGAGATAAATCAGGAATCAATGCTTTCTGCTCCTTCTGTCACCAGGAGTAAAATAGAAGCAGGTATTCCAAGCTGAAACCTACAGCATGAAGCAGCTATTAGGTGTTCTGGAGATCAGCATTCTCCAGGAAATAATAACACAGTGCTTTTTCTCTCAAATGGAGCAAAAAAGAAACACTAACTTAAGATAACTTACTGAGAGGCAGAATGTGGGCAGTCCAGTGATTGGTGGTCTGGGATAGATGCTACAGATTTTAAAGTTAAGATGGAAAAAATGGGGTCAGATGTTGTCACTCCCTTCTGAGTTCAACTTGTGTGGGTTATTCAATCTGACTTGGATCTGAGATTGGCCACTTCCTAAAGACTTCAGCTACTGAGCACTGCCTCTTCTACCCATAATCCCTTGGTAAGTTAGGACTACCTCAGATCTTGTTTATCACCTTCTTGGACTGCAACTTAGTCTCAAGCTCTGTAGGGTATATCCATTTTGTGAACAATTGTATCTTTATCTTGATCCTTTTTCCTCTACCCTAGTTTGCATTTTAGTAGTTTTTTGTGTATGAGTTAGGTAGTGTCGATCGTTAGGTTTAGGAAGAGTGTTTAATTTTTTTCTTGATATTGAGTTTTTCCTCCCTAGTGTGTTTTACAGTGTTTTTGTTTTTTAGAGTGTTATGGTTTTTCTTTTTAGTGGTAGTTTTTCTTAAGTATTAGGTTTTTTGTTATTTTAGCAGTATGGAGAAGGGGCTTAAGAAATGTGTGGTGTGTGGCCACAAGCTGCCTTTTCAAGATGCTAATGTATGGTGTGTATATTGTTCTGGGTGTGCTCACCTCGAGGCATTGTGCCCTATCTGTGAGAGTTTTGGCATCTGTGCTGTAAATGACAGAAGGTCCAAGTTGATCCTAAAGAGTCTGTTGCCAGCTTGAGACTTCTCTTCTTCTTTCAGCAAGGGTGACAAGGGTGATCAGGGTTATAAGGATGGGCCTAAGGACCCCTAAACATTGAAGGGGACCAGAAATGATTAGCTCCCACTTCTTCAGGTACACCGGATCCAAAAGTCCCAAGACCCTTGTCTCCTTTGGCAGCTTTGGCACAATCATCAGGCTCCAATATGTTGAACCTGATCATCTTTGGCTCTGACTCAGAGGAAGACTCCTTCCCCCATCTTTAAGAGTCCCGGGTCCTTTTTTGTAAAAGGGACCACCCTTGATATGGTCTTTTTTCCCTTTCCCCTTCTACTCCACAACAGTCCTTACAAGAGACAACCTGTTTTCACCCAGATCTGTCCTTTTCTGGTGTGGATCCAGTCATTGGAGCTATCAACTAGCAGGTGAGCCTGCAAGCCTCCATTGCTGGCTACACTGACTCAGTCATTCTATTTGGTCAGTAGTTTAAGAACTGCTGACTTGGAGCAGCTGGTGCCATCCTTCCTGCAAGCCCAGGTGACATAAAGGTTGATCCCTGCAACTTCAGGTCCTCAACCCAAGGCATCAGCTCCATCAAGCTGGTTTCCTCCCTCAGACCCTATGGTACTGCGGTCACTGGAGATTGTTGCCTTTTCCTCACTATGTTCGGATCTGACAGCTTGTCCGATCTCGGGTCCTACCTTTGAGTCTGGCAGCTTTGGAACTGGGTGGACCTTGGAACTTACACATCAAGATGGGGTCTCCTTGTCAAGATTGGTGACTCTGGTTTTGGGGTCATTTCTCCCACTTGGTGCCTCTGTGCTTGATAGCTGAACTCCATTCTCAGTACCAGGGCTAGTTGGAGCATCTCTAGAGTCCAGTCAATCTTTTGGAGCTCCAGATTCTAGGTCTGTGGGCTCTACTGTGCCAGCATCACCTCTGCCCTTGACATTGTAAGGAGGATGTTCTCTTGTCAGGAGAAGGAATGGTGAGGTACAACTGGTATCCCTTCATCTTCAGTGTCTGTGCTTGTGGACACATGTCTGTCAGCTCTAGGGCAGCCCACCCAGGGTGGTCTCCATTCTACCTGCCTTCACATCCCACTTCCTCTTCTGTGCCCCCCCCCACATTCTCCAGGATGGGAAGTCTTGGACAAGAGGCATTGCAAAAGGAAATACCTGGATTTGCCTGAAGAATCCCTCACTGAAGATACTGACCTCATTGAAGGGGAGAGGTCTCCTAAATTCCCCCATGATGACACCTCTTTTGGTGATCTTTTGGAGCTGTTCCACCAGCATGGGGGTTGGACTGCCTAAGCCCCATCTCCGGATGAGTCGGTATTTTTGGTGGACTTTGGTGTGGGCCCATCCAATTCCTTGGTAGTTATCTCTCAGGACATACTTTGTAACTTAGTGGCCCTTATTGAGTGGAAGGAACCTGATACAGTGGAATTAATTCCAAAGAAACTAGATAAGATTATTGCCCCTTGTAATGACCAGCAACACTGGAGTAAGGATCTTGCCTTTGATGCTATTGTGGTGGCAGCAGCCACTAACGAAGGTATCTCAGAAGAGAGTACATCAGTTCATCCCGCAAATAGGGAGTCTCAGGTGTTGGACCATTTAGAGAAGGTTCAGTATGACATTGTGTTGGAAATGTCAAGGGTACTTAAGACATAGCAGAATCTGGAGTTTCAGAAGACTCTGGAGATTCAGTTGTCCTTCTTGCAGTGGTTGTCAATTTGTCCAAGCATCTGCTGTCTAACATGGCTGATGGCACATCCCAAGACACTAGCACCAGCACTACCATGTTTGGATGAGACTGTTTAATTTTGCAGACTGCTTCAAGGCATCCTTTATTAACCCCCCTGTGACATCCCCACTCAGCGTCAGTAATCAAGGAGTCCAAATCCTCACCACTGGCAGTGGAGAGCGGCACTCACTTGGAACAAAAATGGATATACGTAGTATTTCCAGATACTATTGTCTGCATCAAGCACAATTTCCCCTTAAGAGCACACAGGGAACACACTCAACCCGGGGTCTGGGATTCTCTTACTGTTCTTCCCCAGGTCCAGATTAAGGCTCCACAGTGGCACAGCTGTAGAGTTAAGTCCTCAACTAAGTGTCCAGGCCAAGTCCTCCAGCACACTGTCTGTGAAACTAGTGCTTCGTGTCCCTGCTCCAGGTAGCTCACATACACACACACACACACACACACACACACACACACACACACACACACACACACACACACACACACCTGGGAAAGTCTGGCACATATTTACTAGTTATGCCACCTTCTGCCCAGACTATAAGGTAGTTACACTTCCACCAGACACTCTAAAGCCAGTTACTCTAAGCATTAGCAAGGGTACCCAGTTGTACTGAGTGAAATTAATATTACTACAAATTTTAATGTTTTCCAAACAGCCAGGCTTTCAGGAGTGGCCACAGTGTTACCAATAGATATAAGTACTCTCAAAATTTTTAAATATTCTCTAAAGGACTAGCTACAATGCAAAATTTAAATATATTTAATAATAAATAATAAAAGAACATGAGCATACCAAATATCTATGTACAGTAAACACCAGAGTTTCATTCTCAGGAAATATTAAAACACAGGTGGACAGGTTCACACAGTTACAGAGAAACTATACTTAACTGATCTAACTATATTTCCTGACTGATCTAAAGAATTATTATTCCTTGGTTACTTACTAGAGCAAGGGAAGATGAAGTAGGTGAGAGATCCTTGTCAGATTACAAAAACAGAGTGCTCTGAGACTTCAGTCTCACGTAGTATTAAACATTTTTAGTCATGCATTACAGAATGACATCACATACATCTGGCCATCTGATGTCTGGTTCCCATGCAACCCCCCCCCCCCCCATTGCTAGAAACTGCCAGGATTTAGCACATATGTGTCAATCATACATGCAAAGAGAGCCTTGCTAAGATTTTCTGCAGCTCCTCAAAGTCATAAAACAATGTCAAACCTCCACCCTTCCAGAGTAGCAATTAGTTCACCCCAATGACAATGCAGAAAGCTTCCTAGTACAGACTTTTTGTCTTTGGCTGCATTTCAAACTGGAAGATAGCATCTTTCTGGCCTAGGCCCAGTAATTTAATTTTTTACTATTTTCCAAAGTCAGGTGGATTGAAATTAACCGCTTCTCTACCAGTATCCTCTGTTAAAACATATACATTTAAACAGTAACAACAATACATGTATATTTATTTTTCTTTCCCGCAGGGTACACTGTTAGTACATTTTTAACACAAGCAGCTTTACAAATACATTTTCAACAGAAGCATCTGTAGAAAACAGTTTGATTTACAAATGACATATTAATTCTTTACAAAATTCCAGCTAGCTGTGCTTGCATATGTTACACATCCACTGCCATACTTCTCCTAGCATAGCTGGCAATACCTCACATCATCACAGCCCCCACTGATGCTCTTCACTTTTTGTGCCTAAGGTTAAGGACACTTTGACCAGAAGCAAGCAGGATGGAAAGACTCAGGATCTTAAACTTGCCTTTTATACCTTAAGTGCTTGCTGCACCTCCATTTGAGCCTTCTATTACAGCTGACTTAAAGTTGTTATTGTGGAAAACTTTATTCTTGGTGGCTGTTACTTCTGCCAAGAGTGTGTCAGAACTGCAGGCCCTATCCTTGGTACATCCATACTTGTTATTTTCATAAAGGCCGAGTGTTCCTCTGCACAGATTCTGCTTTTTTCCGAAGATGGCAGTGGAGTATAATTTGAATCAGACCATTCATTTGCCAATGTTCTTTCCTGAATTTTCCAATATAGGAGAATATTTCTGCATTGTCTTGACATCCATGGACAACTGAGGTTTTATTTGGACAGAACCAAATCTTTCAGGAAGAATAGTCAATTATTTGTTTCTTTTTCTAACACCCATTGGGTGTGCTAGTGTCTTAAGGTTTCTCTGTCCAAGTGGCTATCTGACTGTATTTCATTTGGGTATATTTTGAAAGGCCTTGTATCATAAGCCAAAAGGTCATTCTCCTAGAGCTGTGGCAACTTTTACAGTTTTTTTTTCTCCAAGGCTGCTTTGGATGATGTTTCTTCTGATGCTGCTTGGGTGGATTTTCGTACATTTGTGTTCCACTACAAATTGGATGTTCAGCCGAGGTTCAGGGCCTTTTTTGGTTCCACCATATTGCTTAATATCCTTTTGTGAGACCTGTCCCATGGGTTGAACCAGATGGAAAAGATGACATTTGATACAAAGGTTATCTACTTACCATAATGATAGATCCATGTTGCATTTTTCTATCTGTTTGAACCTTTGTGGCAAAGCTCTCGATCATGGGATCACTGAGTCCAAGAGGTTGGTTTTCCTCCTTTACTGGGGTCCTTAGTGATTTCTTTTGGGATTTATGAAGGAAGTTTTTGCAGAGTGGGGCCAACTTGATTTGAGGTAGTCCTAGATGAGTGAGGGATTATGAGTGGAGGAGGCAGAGCTCAGGGGCTGAAATCTTTAGGAGATGGACTATCTCAGATATGAGTCGCATCCGATAACTCACAGGCTAAATCAGAAGGAAAGAGACAACACAGCTCTATCATTATGGTAAGTACATACATTTTGTTTAATATTCTAAGAGTTGCAGTGTGCACTAAGCAGTTGGATATAACAGAGGGGGTAAGTCAAGCTTTACCAATCTATGGGGAGAGCCGCTAATTTTAAAAGAGCAAGATAGATTGGATGGGGGTAGGCAGTGGGCACTTAGTATTCTGGCTGTATGGAATATAGTGGGAGGTCCAATAAATTTAAATAGCTGAAGGGAACTGACTTCACAGAATGATAATTTTGTGTTTACTGATAATGCCCAATTAAAGAGGAGAGGGAAGGATATATGTAGTCTAATTAACATAAAGGGTGGACAACTAGAGAGACAGTTGAGTTTAAAAACACAGTACCACCAGGGTGGAAAAAAATTAATTTCTGTGTGAATCACAAGAGACACTACTCTGCTCTCTTTCCTGGTTTAAATTTGCAATAGAAAATTGAATACAAATAAATCACATTGTAATGAAATTATACCACACTATTCAAAAGAGAAGAAGGCAGTAAAGCAATATAAATTACAAGAAAGCAATATATGAAAATCAAAATAACCTTTCCCTCACAGTGTCTATGACAGAGTCTGAGTGAGTCCACTTTTCCAGTAGAGCCATAAAATGTTTTGTTTTACCCCTTAAATACAAAGGTTTAGTTCCTAGCTCCTCCTTTAGTTCACAGATAACCTCCTGGCTAACTCTAATTAACTGAAACACGTTTTATTGCAACTTGCCATCCCTTAATTATTCTTTAGATTATGTTATTACATAAAATCTTCACAATCAAGACTTTATAAATGCCTTCTTCTTCGACCTATTATTTTCCATTGACTGAATGTTGTCCTTTTATATCTTAACACCTATTCCCCTCTTCTGTTCTCCAGTTTTACCTTTCTCTAATATACTTTACTACCTTTTTACAGTATAATATTTATTTTTTACCCTTTCTTAAATCAACTATCTCTATCATTATAACATTTATTCTTTTATCTTTTCTTCTTCTTCTTCTTCTGTACTTATGTCTAATTTCTGTAATCATATGAATACTGTATTTGTTTGCACTTCCTGTATTCCTTTCTACATTTTTCTGTTGCTGATTATTATATTCTGATTCATTCATCTATTTCTGTTTCTTTTTTTATGCTTCTTCTTTACTTTTAACATTGCTTGTGTAGTCTGGTTTTCTATCAAATTTCTGAAACTCACCTTACCATCATTCAGAAGGTCGAGGGTAAAGATGTAAATATTTAAAATTAAGATCGAAAATCCTGTTGACTCCAAAATGTCGGCATATAGCTTGCATTGGTAGTTCTGAGCTTCTCTGTTTTCAATTGGATCGCACTACAGCAGGGATCAGGAAAAGCACCCTTTTCCTCACTGTAATGCAATCTTGAAGTTAGAATATATTGTTAGCAGGGGTTGTGTAGGTGGGCTTACCCCCCTGCAAAACGGTATAAATGTGTATGATGTAAGAATAGTGTTTTTACCAGATGGTGAGGGAGAAAAATAATGCCAAATGTTGATTCCCTGCCTTTCGAACATTTGTCAGTGTCTTGGGATGTGCCATCAGCCATGTTAGACAGTTTCTGATGTTGTGGTTTGGTGATGTGACTATAAAGATATCTACAAAACACAGGGAAACCAGTGCTAAGAGCATAAACACCAACACAAACAAACAAAAAAAAAAGCAAGTACAGTGGAGGTGCAGGAAGAATTTGGCAGCCCAAGAAGCGTTCATGCAAAATCACCAACTTTAATTTAAAAAACAAAATAAGAGAACATGAAACGCATTAACTTTATCACTGCATTTTTCGTCCCTAGTGACTGAGACTTATAGATATGCATACATATGTAAAGGTTCGATCATATGGTCTCAGCCATATGAAAGTCGAGCTTTTAAAAGTTCGACCATCTGAAGGGGACCCATATATAAATATATATATATATATATATATATATATATATATACATATATATATATATACATATATATATATATATATATATATATATATATATATATATATATATATATACACACACACATATATATATATATATATATATATATATATATATATATATATATATATGGGTTCCCTACGTTAGACTGAAAGCTCGGAAGATCGACAATCACATCACCGATACCAGAAGACCGATGGAGCAGATAACTGACAACTCGTAATCCTGACAGCGAAATCACTGACATGGGAAACGTGTGATTGCGACTCGGTAAGTGTGCGATAGTGAGGGATTTATGGTTAGGGTGCGGTAAGGTGTGTGTGCGATAGTGAGGTATTTAGGGTTAGGGTGCATGTAAGGTAAGTGTGCGATAGTGAGGGACGTAGAGTTAGGGTGCGGGTAAGGTAAGTGTGCGATAGTGAGGGACTTGAGGGTTAGGGGCAGATTAAGTGAGTTAGGGTTAGGGTGCGGGTAAAGTAAGTCTGTGATAGTGACGGACCTTAGGGTTAGGGTTTGGGTTAAGGTAAGTGCATAGATAGTTGTGTGTAAGGTGTAGTGTAGGTTTTTAGGTTGTTGGTATGCTTGTGTTGTGTGTGTGTTGTGTGGAACAGTGAACTTTTTGTTTTGTTAACTGTCGGGATTGTGGTTTGTCGGGCATGTGAACTTTCATGTTTTTGTGGTTTTGTTCTTGTGGTGTCGGTGTTGTGGGTGTCGATGTGTACTGTCGGTTTACTGTAGTAGACCCATATATAGCAGATTTCTGAGGAAGTTTGTTATGTAACAATTAAAAGCGAACGAAAGTGCTCATATCTAAGACTGGCTCGTGCGTGGTTTTTCAGTTATGATCACCAAGGATTTCTGTTTTCAATAAGTTTGTTTGCACCTGGTGATAGTGCAAGTTTAGCAGATATGTATATATATATATATATATATATATATATATATATATATATATATAGATATATATAGATATAGATATAGATATAGATATGTATATATATGTGTATATATATATATATATATATATATATATATATATATATATATATACATACACACACATATATATATATATATATATATATATATATATATATATGGGTCTACTGAATATAATCAAAAGATCCAAATGTTGATATGCAAAACATCAACCACAAAACATTGAAAACAGAAACTTTACTACACGTGCCAAGCAATAACCTCAGTGCATGTAAAATTAAAAATTAAAAAAAAAACAAGCAAAAATACTGTTTTCCCACAACCTCTGCTAATTATATATACTAACTCCAAGATCATACAATATTGAGGAAAGGGCATATTCCCCAACCCTGTGAATTGTACAGTCAAACACACCTGTCAGCCATCTGCTTAGCTGACCAAATTTTGTTGACTAAACCGATGCTGACCAAAAGGCAGCACAATTAGATTTGTGGCCTGTATATAAAGGCAACTTTGTAGTAATAGATGGCAAATGTAATACTTTCGGTTTAGAATATTTATGCAAGAAAATCTGATCTTTGTCAATTAGTTGATAATAATACAGGATATAGAAGCGCTGAGCATTCGCATGCATATGTATATATCTATCTGTAGCTATCTATTTATCTATATATACATATGTGTGTGTGTGCATGCAATGATGTCATCTAGGTATGTGCAATGATATTATCATCTAGGCATTTGAGAAACAGTAGTTTGTGTAAAGAGAACTACAATACCTACTTTATTTTAAGTAAGATATTGGAAGTTGCCAGCCAGGATGGTAAAAGCAGTGGCATTGATTTTTGGCTTTTAGGGTCTTTTGAAATAGTTCTTACAGTTTACTGTTTAGTTATGTCCCTGATTTTGTCCAGGAGGCTTTACCAATTTACATTTTATATTGTATTTTTGAGAAAAAAAATTCTGGTTCATTCCATGGAAGAATTAAGTCTATAAAGAGCAGAGCTTACTAGGGTTTCTAACTGAGAATTTACTAGTGTTTATTGATAGTTTGTTCTTTTGGGGGGGGCAGTAGTTTTGGTGAAATACTTAGAATAAATGTAACTGTGGCTGTAACCAGTTAGATTTTCTTATGGTTAAGATAGTGGGTTTATGTCACAAGGCACAGACATACGATTGTTATCTTGTTTAGTGCTTTTTGAAGATAATTAGTATTTTGAGAAGAGAGTAGGGAGGTCACGAAAAGAGCATACTCTATACTTGGCAGTACTACATTAATATCAATAAATTGCCTAGCTTATTTAGAGAAAAGGTGAGAAATTGTTTAGGCTATTTTTATTTTGCTTAGTACTTTCTCCATTTGAGATTCTACACAAGAAGCCAATGTAAGGCTCCAATCTAAGGTTACTGCTTGATATTTTTGTTGAGTCACAATAGTTTAGAATAGTAGTTGAGGCTTTGGAATGTTTTTCCTAGGTTCCAAAAAAGCAAAGTTTCTTTTTATGAGGATTTAGGGTCATTTCATTCTAATGTAGCCAATGTTATAAAAGGGCTCCATCATTTTAAAATGTATTGATACCTTATCATCTACTTATATGTTAGTTTAGGTTTGGTATGTCATGCTTGCTTTGATGATTACCTTATCATCTACATATATGTTAGTTTAGGTTTGGTATGTCATGCTTGCTTTGATGATTACCTTATCATCTGCATATATCTTAGTTTAGGTTTGGTATGTCATGCTTGCTTTGATGATTACCTTATCATCTACATATATGTTAGTTTAGGTTTGGTATGTCATGCTTGCTTTGATGATTACCTTATCATCTACATATATGTTAGTTTAGGTTTGGTATGTCATGCTTGCTTTGATGATCACCTTATCATCTACATATATGTTAGTTTAGGTTTGGTATGTCATGCTTGCTTTGATGATTACCTTATCATCTACATATATGTTAGTTTAGGTTTGGTATGTCATGCTTGCTTTGATGATCACCTTATCATCTACATATATGTTAGTTTAGGTTTGGTATGTCATGCTTGCTTTGATGATTACCTTATCATCTACATATATGTTAGTTTAGGTTTGGTATGTCATGCTTGCTTTGATGATTACCTTATCATCTACATATATGTTAGTTTAGGTTTGGTATGTCATGGGGAGATAATTAGTAAATAATGAAAACAGTAATGCACCTATAACCGTTCCCCGTGGTACGCCGTTGTTTGTACATATGTATGTACAATGACAGTGAACTGAAACTGAAAACATTCTGTTTAAGATGTCAGCTACAAACATCAGTAGAGAAACCCCATTGTTGAAGTGTTTGGAGTAATATGTGGTAATCTGTTTCATATGCACATTTGAGAACTATAAAAAATAGCACCTGTTACGTAGCCCTTCATGTTAGTGCAAATTTCATCAGTTAGTGAATGGCTAATAAGCTATTGTATTTAGGTCTGAAATCATATTGCCTTTGTGTAAGAATGTCATATGTTTTTGCTCAAAGGCACATTTTTTCAAAGATCTTTTTTATAGGCTCATTTTTTGATATGGCTATCAGTTTGTGGCAGTTTTAGGTGCAGAGGTTTTTGTAGGTTCATAGTGTTCACTAGGCTAATGACCACAAGGGCCTCTTTAAGCCTAGCCATGCATCCCAAATCTCGGACAAGTTCTGGTACCCTGGATAAGTGTAAGCAATGACTTGGGAGAGGAAACATTTACAGGCAGGTCGAAAGTGTATTATTTGCAGCATGTTTAAATGTCGTTGGCAGTTTTTTTTTTTTTTTAATTAAGCAGTAAATTAAAAATAGGACTGAGTGGCAGTTTTCCTAGTTTTCTTTCTTTTAAGTATTATTCAATGTAGCAGGATGTAGTAAGTCAACAAATTACTAAGGAAGTTTCTGACTTCTTTTTACTAATAGATTTGAAGTAGATGGGAGATTGAGATTAGTTGATGTGGGAGTCTGTTAGGTGTGTGTTGTAGAGTATTTGACAACATTGTGGTTGCTGGGCTAGGGAGTTTTAACTATAGGCCAGATTCATTAATGCCTACCCTAAGTGTACATGATCTGTATTCAACAACATCCCTACCACATTTTTACACATTCTAGTCACTCAGAAAGATTACCCTAAGTGTGCATATACCATGACCAGTGGAGTGTATCGACTATTTTATTAAGTACATAAACACAACTACGACTTTTTTAAAATTTACTTATCAAGTAACCCACAACAGTGTCAATTATTTAGATGTGACCCTTACTAAGGAAGGCGATGGAGTTAAGTCCTGTATATATAGAAAGCCCACATTCTCTAATAGTTACATCCACTTTCAGAGCTCACATCCTAGATTCCAAAAAAGAGGAATTGTGAAGGGTCAGTTTGTCAGGATTTCCCGGATGACATCACAGGATCTGGATTTTAGTAACGAATGTGACAAACTTACATCCTTATTCCTAGAAAGGGGATATCCCATAGGTTTGATACTATCTGTTCAGGATGAGGTAATGGCTGCACGTAACACTAGATTCAGTCTCATCCTGGGTAAGGGGTCTGAAGAGACTGACGGACCTTCCCTTAAGGACATTGCTGGTTCATTTTCCAGTAATTTCGCCTTCATTACTGATTTCAGTACCAATGCTATACATATTAGAAAAATAGTAGAAAAGGAATGGCAGTTGTTTCAGGAATTTACTGATTTGAGTTCGTTAAAAGACAAAGGTCTGAAAACGGTTTTTAGAAGAGGAGTTAACATGAAACGGGTACTGGAACAGCATGAACAGCATATACAGTCCTCTCGTACGAAGAAAGGAACATACAAAGGTGGTCATTGTTCCTCATGTAAATACATAATCCACGACCATCATGTATATTTAGAAAGTAGGAACAGGGACATCAAAGCCTCTAGTTATTCTAATTGTTTGTCCACTGGGGTGGTCTATTTGGCCTTATGTCATTCGTGCCAGGCGTTCTATATCGGTAAAACCGAAAGACAACTAAAACGCCGCATATATGAACATCAATATGACATAACCAAATCCAATAGTAAAAATGCATTATATAGGCATTCTATTGAGTGTGAGGGGGCCAGGTTCTTGTTTTTTGTGGTGGAAACTGTTCCCAAAGACATCAGGGGTGGACCCTGGGAGGCCAAGTTAGCTCACAGAGAGACCTTTTGGCAGATTCTTTTAGAATCTAACAAATTTCCGGGCCTCAATGATTTTATTTCAATCGCACCCTACCTTAAACTTAAGGCAGGGCATATTTAAAATTGAAGTTGCTACCTACAGAGATCAAGTTTTTAGATTTTTCTACAACTTTCTCATTGATACTATGGCACACTAAAAAACCAATGCTTTAATATTTATTACCTTTGTCTTATATACTTGTACATTTTTATATATGTATAATATCCAGCAATTTTTCTAACCTGATAGTGAGGGACAGCAGTATTTGTACGACTATTAACATTGTATTGTAAATTATGTGATCAGTTCTACATTAGGTTTTTCATGCTTAGTATTTTTACAGAGTTTTTAGTATTTATATATCTTTAAATTCATTTGTTCATTTTACTTATTTAATTAGATTATTGAATAATTGTGTTACTCATGGCAGTATGGGAAGTATTTAAACTGCAGTTTATTTTGTGACTTTATCTGATGAAGTCGTATTTTATCGATGAAAACGTGTTTATACTTTTGTTTTACGTTAAATAAACTGATTATACAGCAGCGCCTTATTGTGAGCTTTTGTGGTGGAGGTCATCGGACTGGCATCAGCTGTTTTGGATAGTAGGAGTTGTGGTTACAGCGTTTTTTCTTTCCTTTGTGGTTCTAAGTGTGCATATAGTGTACACTTTGTCGCAACATTTATGAATCCCCCTCGATATTTAATGCAGCACAAAAATCAGTAAGAAAACTAAAATTAGTAGGAAGAAGTTGTGAGTTATGCTTGAGTTGTCTGTTTACTCAGAATGGTGTACACTTAGTGTACACAGTTTAGGCATTCATAACAAATGTCTAGCACATCAGTATCAGTTTGGGTAGGATATATATTTTTAGAGACCATTTTGTTTGAGGCAAGGTTTTTGCCAGAATTGTTTGGGATGCCCAAGCTGAGCTATCTGCATATTTCTGCAGTAAAATCCTTTATGTTTCATTTTGTTCATTTTAGTATTCTTTCAAAGGTTTTAGTAAACACATGTTATTTGCATTGGATGGTCTTGTTTCCAATATTTCCATGCTAAGTTTCTTTCTTTTATTTGTTGAGTTAATTCTGAAGTTAGCCAGAGTGCTATCTTGCCTTTCAGTTGTCTGATCTGTAGTATGAATACCATTTCTTGGACTATAGTGAGTATGTTGTAAAATGTACTGAGGGCAATGGTGGGGTCAGTGAAATAAGAAACTGGTGGCAAGTCTATTGAGTTAAGTTCTGTGACTGTAATATCTGAGAATTCAGATGTTGTCCTCAATAAAATGCAAGGAGGAAAACGATTGTTAAGATTTCAATGGTTAAGAGGACAATATTGGGTATTGTTTGCTTAAAGCATTTGGAAGTGTTGACATTGTTTGTATTTGTTCATTTATATCAATAAGTGGAACATCTATAAATTGAAAATTTACCATTACATACATTTTTGGATGGCGCAGTAGTGCACTGGTAGCGTTGTCACCTCACAGCAAGAGGTTCTCCGGTTCGATTCTTGGGTGGAGTGCCTTCTGTGTGGACTCTGCATGCTCTCCCTGCATTCTTGTGGGTTTCCTCCTGGTGCTCCAGTTTCCTTCCATGTTACAAAGACATGCGTCTGGAGTCAGACTTTCCCGGTTAAGAAATGTTAAATAAATAAATACATTTTTAATTTGGGTAAGGTTTGAACCAGCTGCTAGTTTGTTTAGCTTTGGCTTCAGTTGGCACCTCTAGTCAAGATTAGTTTCCCCTACAATGATTAATTTAAGGTGATTTCCTATATGAGAAAGTTTATAAAGTTTTTTCGTGTGTGTATTGAGTGAGCTTGGAAGGTATATATAGAGAGATGCCAGCAGTAATTTTGCATAGTTTCTGGGCTTCATTTCTGTTACTAGCCAGTTATGATCCTTACTGTCAGTTCAAGTCTTTTGGTTGATTAATTTAGGTGATAGGTTATAGGATTTATTTACCATTGTAAATACCCCACCTTGTCTATTTACTGGGCTATTGTCTGTAAATAAGTGATACTTTTGGGAGACAGATGAAGAAATATAGGAATCATCTTTTAACCTTGATTCTGTAATGGGAACACTTTGGGGCTGATGGTGTTAGAGCCACCCTTTAGACTGGGACCACTTATTATTAATATTTACCTGCAATTAAGCATCTGTTGGACAGTTGATTTTATTAATCAATGCTGAAATTAAAATTTCTTGAAAGTAGTAATGTTGCAGTTATAAGATCAATAATAGTTTTTTGGAAATTTAGTATGGTGGCTGGAGTAAATGTCTTTGAAGAAAACAGTTTTTTAGCATTGAATGTTTTTTTGTTTGCGCAAAGCAAGTCAGATTTGCATTTGGCCCACCAAATGATTGGTAGTACAGACAGGTATGTTTTGTCTAAAAATGGGCATTTGGTTCAGTTATGTAAAGTTTGTTGCTCTAGTATTAGTAGAGAGGAAGTACTTGGTCCCTTTCCAGACTGTTGCATTGTTGGTGAAGTGGCTTGTATATCTCAGTGAAGCTATGATCTGTACTATATAGGAACAGCCAAGATGGGTAGCTCATGGTAGACAGATCTCACAGTAGTCCACTGTAAGAGGTAACAGTAAGCCACTTCAGTATTTTGCCAAGAAAACTCTGTTGGTAAAAGCAACCAGAGACATGCTAAAATGGCAATGGCAAAGAACTCCTCAGGTCTGATGGTATCTCATATAATACTGAGAAAGAGCAGAGGACAAAGTATGAATACTAATAGATTTCATGATGTGGCTGTATTAAAGTTGGAAGGGTATCTATCTGCTGAAGAACACACAGATGAAAAAAGCCCAGTACTGAAAAGAAGTATACACAATTGGAACTTGGGATGTAAGCACTGTGAACCAAGGTATATGAGATGACAAGAATAAAATGACAGAATGATATCAATCAGACTCCAAGATAAGCTATTCAGCATTACAGTGATAAAAATGTATGCTCCGACTGCATATGCTGAGGAGAAGGAAGCTGACCAGTTTTATGTGGCTCTGTGGCAACATTTGAAAACAACACCATAAAAGATGTTTGAAATGCTAATATTGGTAATCAAAGTACAACTGCAGTAACGGGCAGGTTTGGCTTTAGAGTATGAAATGTAGCTGGAGATAGGCTGGTAGAATTCTGCTAAGATAATTCACTAGTCATAACAAATACTCTTTTAACAGATGACCTTACACATGGCTATTAAGAAGTGGTCAGCACTGAAATCAGACTAACTATATATCTATTAGTCAGAGACAGAAATATTTGATACAGTCAACAAAAAACAAGACTTGGAATCAGAGCCATAATTGGTTGGACTAGTGCCCTGTACTAGTCCCCAGTCTGGTTCCCCACCTCTTTAGTTGTTCACCTGAAAAGCAAAAAAAAAAGTCCACTTCCCTAGTCTAGCGCTCCATGTCAGATCCTTCCCTCAGCTCTTCTTCTCTTTTTCTAAAATGTAGGAAGTCATTTGCTACATTTGCAGCTTACACACAGAGCACTGAATTGCATTTCTTTACTGACATTCAGAATGCCACTACAGAAAAGAATACAGAAATGGCACTTCATCATTATGCCCCCTAACACCTTGCACCCACAATGGCTGCCCCTTCACCCCCCCCCCCACTTTGCTACACTTCTGTTTGGAGCTGACAGAGGCTCAGACTATTAGATTCTATTGCAAAGTTTAAAATTCAGTTAAAGAAAATAAGAAAAGCATCTAGGCCGGTGAGATACTAGCTCAGCAATATTCCAAGTGAATATGTAGTGGAGATGAAAAATAGATTTAAGGGGTTACATCTGGTTGTTAAAACATCTGAAGAAATATGGATAAAAGTTCACAATAACATGCAGGAAGTACCATATACAAAATACTCCAAACAGAAAGAAGATCACAAAATGTCCGTCTGTGTAATCTGTAGAAGTGGACATAGAAAAAGGAAATATTAGAAGGCAACAGAATTGGGAAGAAGATATTTTTTCAACAATATTGGTTATATTAAGGGAATTTATAGGTGAAAATAATTATGATAAAAGACAACGATGAGAGGGACCTGACAGAAGCATTAGATAAACAAAAGAGGTAGCAGGAATGTACAGATGATCTATAGAAGAAAGATCCTAAATCACTGATACATAGTATGTTGTCTGATCTGGAGCCAGGCATCCTTGCAAGTCAATTAAATGGGTCCTAGTTATCCATGCTATCACCAAGGCTACAGGACGTGATGGAATTCTGTTTGCATTGCTTACAAGTTAAGGTGTTATGGTGCTACTTGGGATTTGCCAGAAAATTTGGAGAACATGTTAGTGGCTTACTTTAAAAAATGTTAGTTTATATTCCAGTCCCAAAAAAGGGCAATACTAAAGATTGCTTAAATCAAGAACTGCCAGAAGTACAAGCTGGTTTTAGAAGGGATTGAAGTACTATAGATCAAATTGGCAGCACCTGTAGGAGAGAAAGCATGTGAGTTCCAGAAAATACTTATTTCTGATTTAATGACTACTCCAAAGCATTTGATTGTGTGGGTCATAACAAACTTCAGCAAAATTTAAAGAAATGAGGATACTGAATCACCATATCTGCACCTGAAGAATCTGTGTGGAGAAAAGAAGCAACCATTAGAACTGAATGTGGAAAAACTGACCGGATCAACAGATGGAAGGGAGTTTAACAAGACTGCATATTGTCATGTTTCTTATTGAGTTTGTATGCTGAGTATATCATGCAAAATGTTAAATTAGACGAATAATATGGTAGAATCAAGATTACGGATATTAACAGTCTCAGATATACAGACAACACAACACCACTCTAATGACTGAAAGTGAGGAAGAGTTGATGAGCCTGCTGATGACGGTGAAAGAAGAAAGCAAAAAAGATGTCTTATTGCTCAATAAAAAAATAGAATTATGTCTTGTAGCCCCATCAATTCTTTGTAATTAGATGGTGAAAAAGTGGAGGCACGTTGATTATATCCATGAAATTAATAGGCAATTCCTTTTGAAAGGAAGGCTATGGAACATCTGGATTAGATTTTAAAGACCAGCATCATATTGTTAGCAAAGGTCCATAGAGTCACAGCTACAGTTGTCCCATTGCTAACAAATAGCTGTGAGAGTTAGACCATATGTAGGGCTATGTGCTAGAAAATCTAAGTTTTTTAACTGAGGTGCTGGAGAAAACTTTTATGAATTCCTTACGAATTCCCTGGATGGCAATACAGTTATTCACTACTTAAGAAAATAAACCAAGACCACTAGAAGACCTAATACTAAAATTAAATACCTTGGTCATATAATACAAACTAAGGACTAACAAGAGATGGCATTGACTCTGGAAAACATCAAAAGAAAAATATAACAAAGGGATGGCAGATGCTAAGTTGGATGGACAATGTTACTGAAATAATGTTGATGAATTTGCAAGAACATAAAGAAGCAGTTACTGAGGTGACAAAGTGTGTTGGATTTGACTAAATGACTGAAAAACAACATAATTGGTTGGAATATTTAGGAATAAAATGGTTAGTGGGAAGGTCATACAATATTTGAGGAAAGGCATTGTGTTATTTGTAGTACAAAAGAAGTTTGTATAGTTGTCTTTAAATGTATGAGAAACATTGATATTTCTGGGAGTGTTTCCTACTGCATGAATGTAAGATAACCTGCGGTGGTGGATAAGACAAATTGAGGTGGTATGGTAAGACAACCTGGGGTGATATGGGGGTGGGGCATGAGGTGGGGAAGATTGTAGTAGGAGAATGGAACAAGCCAGCAATGGGGCACAGAGTGAAGCAATCAGCGTGAACATGTGCAGGGAAAGGTCAGTGTGATTAATGTAGCCAAACGCAGTATCACAATAAACTTCTCTCTCTTTCTACAGCTTTTTAAATGTTTTGTTAACAGTGAGATGTAAATGTTGTACTCCTTTAATTAGGTATAGAAGAAAAGCTATCTCCGTGCACTTTTATCTGCTGATGCAGTGAACTTTTATTTAAATGGTGAATGAGCAGTAAAATTATCTGGATTACACAAGAGAGATCTGTTGCAGTTTATTATTATATTATAAACTATTATAAGATATTAGCTATATTTTTCTAGCAAAGAAATGTTTTTATTTGCTAACAAAGTGTTTTTTTAACAAAGGAATGTTTTGCAGTCATATAGAGAGCAATTGAGCCATAAATGTAGATCTCATGCAGCACTGCCACCCAGTTACTTTGAAGCATTTCAAGCAAGTGATTCTTTGGCGGATGGGAAGCTGTTATTTATTTATTTGCGTTTGTTTACCAGGGAAGTCTGTCTGGGAAATGAAATGGTTATTTTCAGTAGAGGCCCAGGGGAACAATGCTCCAAAACAAGGATAGAAAAAAAATAAATAAAAACGGTCAACCAACATTTACAAAGCATATCAAATTAAGGAAATGCATGTTTTCAAGATATTGTGAGTAGAATTAAAAATACTACATTAATACACTTGCATAGTATCCATAATAGACAGAGTTAGGATTGCATACTTCAAACTGTAGGTGTGGTACAGTTGCATAGTTTCTTGGTTGCCTGATGATATTTTAAGGTGAATTTGAATTGTTGTAAGCTATTTTAAAAGCCTGATGAGCCTAATGTGATGTGGAAGTTTGTTCCATGCCTTGGAGATGGTGATAGAGAATAGTGAGTCATCATAATAATTATTAGATTTATTAGTTAAAGTTAGTTTTAGTTATGAGGATCTTAGTGTTATATATGGTACATGCCATTGGATAAGTTTTGACAGTGAGAGTGTTTTAAGTGGACGGTGAAGTATTTTTAAACTACTTTTTTTTTCTTTTTCAATGCTGTTTGCCCTTCTGCCTCAGACTGTCCCTAGTATAAAATCAAATGAAAAAGCAGACAGTCAGGCTAACAATAAAAATCAAACAAAATTGTTGCAAGGCTGTCTAAAGAAGAAACTTCTTAAATAATTTATGGCATTTGTTTTACAGATGGCTAACTTACAACATACAGCTATGAAAGGATACTGCTCTTATACGGTGAATGTTACAAATCTATTTATAGTGAATAAAATGCATACAGTACATATGCAGCTAAATGACTAAATTAGAGACTTGGCAATAGCTAAATATTTGCCACAAAATAACAAGTGTTAATAATCCACTGAAAGTAAATACAGTGCCTACAGCACATATGTAACTAAAGTGCATATGCTGAAGAAACAAAATCTGTGATTTATGCATAAAGTACCATGAACTTAGCCATAGATTTATCCAAGGAAGTACCGGGCAATGTAGCTGTTTTAAGTTCGGTTGTATTATGGTTATGGATTGTAGAGAATTTTGTATTTCATGGAGACCCTTTAAATGGAATCAGACTGTAAGTAATCCAAAACAGATGAAAGCAAACTTCTAGCTGTTTTTCTTTTCAAGTTAGACATCAACTTTGTTTCAGAATCTTCACTGCAACTAAACTAAATTTAAAGAAGCTGTTTAAGTGAATGTCACTTACTACAACATATACAGACAAGCACACTCAAACACATGTAGTCTGCAGTGATCTGAATGTTCTCCTTGTCTGTGTGGTGTTCTCTGCCTTCATCTTCACCATCATTGTTTCATATGTTCTTACTATGCTTACAGCCAAGGAGGCCACTCAAGAAGCTTATACAAATCCCCCAGTACTGGTGAGAGAATAAGAGTGCACCCCTTAACTAAGTACTCAAAAATGTAATAAATGTTAATCTGCCACTAAACTACAAAAACAGCTCCGCAAATGTACAAGTAGTATTTATAAAAAGTGTATCCTTTACCTCTGGAAAGCAGAAAGTCAGTGCTTATTCATAGAATCTTACATAGCCTACATTCAGCAAACTCTGTGGGTACCACACCCCATTGAAATGAATGATAACCCCAAACCCAAGCTAAAGAATACAGAATAAGTGGATACATAGAATATATGGGTCTGGTTGTATGGTAAATGAGATCTTTTGCACTGCAGGATAAGGGGAAGGGATTCATAAGTCATCATGTAACTTATACCCTAAACTAAAACTATAAGATATTTCCCTCCCCACAAAACAAATGTGTGAGCTAAATATTTTTTTACTGCTGTATGACTTAATATATTAAGTAATGTTTTTTGTTTTTTAACATTATCCCACCTATCAACCTAAGAATTGTGAGAATAAAAGAACATATGCAGGAAATATGTATCTATATATGTAACTGTGGTGGTGGTGCTGCGGTAGTGTTGTCGCCTCACAGCAAGATGTTGTGCCGTTCGATTCTCAGCTAGAGCGTCTTCTGTGTGGAGATGTGGGAATGGGCGTACCTTCGTTGAAGGTTGTGTGTCAGGGCTGGCAAATTAGGCACATAAAAAATCTACTGCCAATCATTAGCGGACCGGAGTTCCATTGTGGCGACCCCTAACCAGGAAAAGCCGAAAGACACAAACAATGTATCTATATATGTGCACTTTGCTGGGAGCAACTTTCTGCAAAGTTTTTGTAGCAGTTAACTGTCAAAACATTTGCCACCAGTGTGTGTGTGTGTGTGTGTGTGTGTGTGTGTGTGTGTGTGTGTGTGTGTGTGTGTGTGTGTGTGTGTGATTATGAGGGAAAGGATGAAAGGATTAAAATGAATATTTAGGAGAGGAGACACAATAAAGAGAAATTATAAAGAATCTATTGTGCCCAGCTTAGACTGAAGAAAGTTTGCAGAGGGTTTTAATTCACCATATTAAAGCAGAGGGATGATACACATGTGATACTTGGGTATCTGTAGAAATAAGTTTCATGGGTGAATGTGCTTGGGGGAATAAGATAGACAAGTGTGGAGAGTACAGGGAGAAAAAATTATAGAAAAACAGTGTGGGTTATTTCATAATTAAAAAAAGGTTCGACATGCATTAAAATAATTGTTCTTAAATGAGTGGAGAAATGCTGAAGGAAAAAGTGATGGTGGAAAGTATTAAGAGCTGTAGATAAGTATAAATAAGTGAGTGGTCTTCTGAGGGCACAGTGTGATGTGGGTGAAACTACAATATGGTATATCCTGATGAAACACACTAAGCCTTGTGGATCATGAAGGGAGAAAGAAAAAGAGAGCACAGACCACAGAGTTACCAGACAAATGGGAGAATTAAGTGAAAGAGCTAAGAACAGACAGACAGGCAAAGACTGTGATTAGAAGTTAGTATTGTCAGAAGGACTGCGCTTTATCAGAAATGTAGGCCACAATAAAGAGGGATAAATAAATAAAGCCATTCTGAAAGATAAATCCCACTAGAAGCAATAGGGATCAGTATAAAGAGTAACTTGCCAGCACTGAGTGGAGACAGGAACCACTGTGAGGGCTTAGCTTAGAAGGCTGTTGTGGGATAACTTAAAAAAGACCACATCAATGGGTGTGGTCATCAACTGTTATGTAGCTAGTAACAGGAAATATGATGATGTTAGGCAGCAAGAAAGAAGAGTAAACTTATAGTTATGAAAGGTGTTTACTGGTCAGTTAAAATGCAACATCCCATTATATGCACTTTGTTTCAAAACAGTAGTGGAAGGTTATTATTATAAGATTTTTAATGAAATGATTGCAAGTGTTACAAAATTTCTGTTTCACTAGAAAAATTACATGTGCATTATTGTTGTGTCTTTCGGCTTATCCCAGTTAGGGGTCGCCACAGCGGAACTCCAGTCCGCTAATGTTTGGTAGTGGATTTTTACGTGCCGAGTTACCAGCCCTGACGCACAACCTTCAACGAAGGCAAGCAGCCCATTCATGCATGCCTCCACACAGAAGATGCTCTAGCTGAGAATCAAACGGGACAATGTCTTGCTGTGAGGCGACAACGCTACCGCAGCACCACTACCGCAGATTATATCACATAATTCTGACAGCAGAATATGGCAGGCTCACTATCTAGGCTGTCATATTTGTGTAGCTAGTTATATTTCTGTTCCTCTTCTGATGTCACTTACCTTAACCCATACCATGTTCCAGGCCATTCTATATAAGTCTTTGATCTTACAGTCCTCATACTGTTTAGGTAATCCTTTCCATTTATAAACTACTCTAGGTTATAGGTTCTTACCCTTAAACTAGTAGACGTACCCTATCATGCTAAGCTTTTAGGGTCTTCTTCTTCTTCTTCACCCATATCACTTCTCTGATTTTACACCTGTTCTCAAGTGAGAAGAGATTGTAATGGGTACATGGGTAGACACAAAATTATACCAGGATTGTAATGTAGAGTCCTGCTGAGTTTGTGGAGGTGAGCACTCTTAAGTGTTTACAACCAAAGGAGGAGGTGTATCCATTTTCGTTAAGGACAAGTACACCTCTAGACTAGTCAAACAGTATGACTGTTTTGAACTACTGCATGTCCAATTAACTATAGACAAAGCCCCCTACCGCATCATTGCTAGCTATAGGTCCCCCCACCATGAAAAAGGAAAAGCATACAGCATATGTTGACTTACTTGAGTCACATGCCATACAGCCAAACGCCTTAGTTATGGGTATTTTAAGTATCCTACCCTTGACTGGGAAACATACATGACCGCAGACATACTAGTTCAGAGATTCTTGGACTTTGTCAGTACAAATGCTCTGGAACAGCTATTCAGCACACCCACAAGAGGCTCACATGTCCTGGACATATTACTAACTTGGGAGAGCATTGCTACCCCCAGGTGATGTCCTTCCTGGTAAGATCGGACCATAAATCAGTCTTTTTTGCTGTAATTATATGACCAGGTACCCCGTTAAGCTCAAAAAAGCTTAAGAATTTTTCAGAGGCAAATTACTTCCTAATAAATGATGATATAAGAAGATTCTAAGCCCCCTCAAATGCAGGTAACATGGACTCTTATGCAGAGGTGTACACCAATGCCCTGTATGACCACTTAAGCAGTTGTTTAGAATTGGCTGTTCCTGACCAGATTAAAACAAGGTCTTGCTGAAAAAACAAGACAGCCTGTTGAACCCCTAGTATAAACAGGCTATACAACAAGAGAAAGTAACTAATGTCCAAGAACAAGAGGGAACTGGCTCCGCACAGGAAGAAATCCCTCTCTAGCATAAACAAATTAGAGATCTTGTCAAGTCCTCCAGAGCTAATTATGAAGCAAAAATAGCCCCCCTAGCTAAGGATAATCACAAAGCATTCTTTAACTATTTCCAAGATATAAAAGGCAATACCTAACTATGCGCTGAACTGGTTGTGAATGGAACCACCCATACTCAACCAGAGGCAGTAATCAACCTGCTAGCTGACAGATTTGGAGCAACCTTCATCCCCATCCCCTTCAGTCATCACCTAAAGTGTACCTGCCGTCATTCCTCAACCTATTATCTCAAGAGAACAGGTCATCCTAGTGCTCTCCAAGACGAAAAACACAGCATCAGTGGGACCAGACATCATCTCAGGTTGCCTTTTAAACAACTTAAAACATGACCTGGCAGACTCACTCGGATCCCTTTTTAAACATAGCCTGTGAACAGGCTATGTTCCAGTGGACTGGAGGACAGCAACAGTAATCCCTCTGTACAAAGGGGGACCATCAAACGACCTTTGGAATTATAGGCACACAAGCTTGACTAGCTGCAAGGCCATGGAAGGAATCATTATGGACCTTATTAACAAAGACATAAGTAATCACCAAACTCTGGACTCAATCCAGGTTGGATTCTTTAGAGGTAGATTATGCTTGTTAAACATGGTTGACTTCTTCGAGAAAGTTACCAAGGATACTGCCTATCTTGACCTAACCAAGGCATTTGACACAATCGCCTACTCGGGTATTGTAGAGAAATTCTCCCCATACATTACCAGATGGGTAGCAAATTGGCTCATCAACAGGAAACATACTGCCAAAGTGGGTGACTTCACCTGTAGCCAAAGACGTGTCACAAGTAGTGTACCGTAGGGTTCTATTCTAGGCTCCCTACTGTTCGGAATTTTTTTCTCAGAAGTCCAGACAAACTTGGACAGCCTGTGGCTGACCAAGTTCACTGATAATTGCAAATTAGGAGTAATCACTGAGTCCTTCAATGATGTTAATATACTGCAGGCAGAGTTAACGCAAACATATGATTGATGCCAAAGCCATGAATTAAAGCTAAATGCAAAAAAATTTATTATTATTCCCTTTGGAAAAGCTGACATCCCTGGTAATTACATTATAGACAGCACCCCCCCCCCCTTAAGTATAGACCCTGTGGTACATGATTTGGTTACTCAGGTAGATAGCAATCTGAACTTTGACCATCACGTATCTACAGTAGTAAGGAAATACTTCTATGTGGCACATCTTATAAGTAAAGGCATCGCTTCTAGATCTAATGATGTTATAATTCCATTATACTCGGCCCACATCAGCCCAGTACAATGCTCCCTTTTGCATGTACTTCACCAGATAGCTGGAACAATTGGAAAGACCACAGATGTTTCTCAACAAGAAATTACACGGTACACAAACCAAGTCATCCCTATTTTTGTATTCTGTCTCTTACAGGTTGCTAAGGGGTGACCTTTACCTGGCTTACAGGCAGTCTCTGACCTGGCCCTGATGAAAATGCTACACATTCATAAATCAAACTGCATGAAGGTCACTCGCTCCAAGGATCTTAATCTAGGCTCTGACATGAACAGGTAATGCTGAAAAGATAGATACATCTCCCAGCGACTGCCACTTCTCTGGACCAAGCCTCCAGTTCATGTGAAACAGAGCCTCTCAATGACCCTTTTCAGACACAACATAGACCAAGTGATGGGTGGCCACAAATTCACACCTGGGCTGGCACCCATGTCTGTCCTGGACAGGGGAAGTCAATATTAACTACCATAGACTCTTTCCTCTGTGAACTTCACTCACTTGGCCACCAACAGTTGGGGCAACTCAGGATAAATATGGCTAGACTTGTAAGGGCTCTTGGGCCGTTAGCCTAGTAACCTTCAATGAACCTATGAACTTATGAAAAGGAAGACATAAACATTTAAGTGTGTTTGTTTCAAGGTGTATATAGCTAGCCATCTTATTGTCCTTGTCGTTGCCTGCTTAGTGTTGTTCCTGAGTTCCTCTGTTCATATTCAGCACCTTAACTTCTATTATCTTTAAAACCTGCTAGCCTTACTTTATACCTCCTTCACTAGTGTAATATTCTCAGCACTGTATTGGCACCAGAACTGAACATAATGCATCCAATGTTGTCTTTTTCATTCTTCCTCACGAATGAGTCTAGGATCCGATCCTCAGATTTGACTCAGCTGTATTTACAAGACTTCGGATCCAAATCGTGAGCTCCTCCATCTCCACAATGCTGTATTCCATCCCCAACTCATCAGATCTCATTTGCCGCTGTCATGACAAGACGGATCATCTAAATCTCTAGCCACGAGAGATAAACTTTTCACTATTTTTTATGTTAAAATTTGTTTTTTGTCTTTTTAATATTACAGTTAGTGCTACTAGTTTTCCGCCCCTCTTTTTTACTTAGTTTATCACTGGCATTAGGGTTTTTCTGCTGTCATATTCTGTTTCTAACCTCCTTGCCTCATGCCTTATTGGCACTTTCTTTATATTTTTACACATTTACAACTGTATCAAAAAACCCATCAGAAGCTAGGACTCCTGTACAGGTACAACAAATTCCTCACAACAGAAGCTAGAATTACTCTTACTCATGCATACCTTCTACCATGTTTAACTTACTGTTCCCACATACTCGCTAATCTAGATACATCCCTACTTACCAAACTTGAATCAACCTATCACAAGATACCAAGATTTGCTCCTCAACAAAGATATACATCTCACCACTGTCTCTCCCTAAAATACCTAAACTGGCTAGAACTACCTCACCTGCTTCTTCAATCTCAGCTGCAAATCATTCACTCCATTCTATATCAGCCAGCCTTCTGCCCTGCTCTATCACCTCTCATTTCTAACTATTGCCCTACAAGGCATCTCCAAAGCACAACCCAAGGTCTGTTAAAGGTTCATAAACCCAATTCCAAGGCAGGCTATAATCTATATAGCTATCATCCCTCTATTGCATGGAACAAACTCCCACTAAAAATAAGGAACCTTACTCACCCCAAACAATTTAAATTAGCTACCAAAGACTACTTTAAAACACAGTGGACTTGCTACTGGTTCACAACCACCTTGACCACAACCAACTCACTTTGAACTGTATAACAACTACACATCACCTAACATAATAACTTAGTCCCTTTACTTCCTAAGAAATACTCCTAAAGTATTGTCTATACTCTGCTTAGTATTGTTAGATTGCCTAACCTACTGAAACTAATTCCCCTAATTCCTTTCACTGTAAAGCTTAATAATCACTGGTTATTTCTGTAACAAAAATATTGAGAGTACTCATAATTTAGAAAGAAGAAAAAACATTTTTTTCTTGTGTGTTTATATTTTATATTCTATGTAAACCCTACTACTAGAATGCTGTATGCTGACTTTACTAAAGGAATTGTTAATCTATACATGAGTTATGTTTCTATGGAACCTATATCTCCGTATGTTATTCTTGTGTAATTTCTTTATGACATGCTATTGGAGCTTTTCTCCCTGGGCCTCCGCTGAAAATGGATATGTGTCCAGTTGGACGTTCCCGGTTAAGAAATGTAAAATAAATAAAAATAAAATAAAATTTAACTTCCTATGTTTTACACTTTTTATCTTTTTTGATTTGTATTGTTTAATCTTGTCAACTACTTTACCAGCATGGTAACCTTTTTGTATATTTCTATGAGAGTAATAAGTGTTATTAAAATGCTTTCTATATTGGAGCTTTTCTCCCCGGGCTTCCCCTGAAAAAGGGCTTCAGCTCAGTCGGACACTCTTGTTCAACAAATGTAAAATAAATATGTATATACATACATGCACACACACACACACACACACATATATATATATATATATATATATATATATATATATATACATATATATGTATATATATATATATATATATATATATATATATATATATATATATACATATATCTATATGTATCTGCGGTGGTGGTGCTGCGGTAGCGTTGTGGCCTCACAGTAAGACGCTGTCTGCTTCGATTCTCAGCTAGAGCGTTTTCTGCTTGGAGACATGCGTGAATGGGCGTACCTTTGTTGAAGGTTGTGTGTCAGAGCTGGCAACTCTGTACATAAAAATCAACTGCCAATCATTAGCGGACCGGAGTTCCACTGTGGCGACCCCTAACCGGGAAAAGCCGAAATATGTGTGTGCGCGCGTGTGTGTGTGTGTGTGTGTGTGTGTGTGTGTGTGTGTGTGTGTGCGTATATATATATATATATATATATATATATATATACATATATATATATATATATATATATATATATATATATATATATATATATATATATATATATATATATATATATATATATATATATATATATATATATATGTAGATATATATAGATAGATTTATAAAAAAAATTGTGTGTTTAAAATTTAGCGACACTTGTTTAATTATTTTTGCTAGTTTAAGGAAGCTTAGTGTGTAGTTCTTTAACCTGTTAATGTGTTTCTATTTTGACAGCAATCTGATCTAATTACCAATGTCTGAAAAAAGAAAAACCCACCAGTTTTAAGAAATGCACTTCTTGTGGGCATAAGATCCCCAATTCGGATGTCCACAAGAAGTGCGTCTATTGTCTGGGGCCTGAACATCTCAAATTCACCTGTGAGGTATGCATCAAGTTTAACCCCAGTGCCCTTTCTAATCAGTATAACAAACTCATTCTCAAAGGTTTGCTTTCAGCTTCTTCTACTTCTGGGGCTCAAACCCCCCCTCAAAAACTTCTCAAGGCTCCAAGGATTCTAAGAAAATTTTGCTCCAGAAGTCTCAGAGGGCCTCATCAGCTCCTCCAGAGAAACACAGAAAAACTTTGGATCCTCCATCTTCGGATCTGAAGATCATGGTGCCTGTCTTGCATCCACAGGCCTCACCGAATCCAACAGCTGTAATTACCACATCCAATTCTTCTATACCTTCTTCATCCTACTCTGATTCTAGACCATCGGATCCAACAGCTAGGATCCAGTTACCAGTGTTTGTACTAAAGCCAGTTTGTATGGCTGTTCCAACCCAACTGTTTAAAACCACAAAAAACATCCTAGGCCTGCTTCCTCAGTTTCATCCAGATCTTCTAAGAACTTGACAGAGGCAGATATGGACAGGATGATGTGGAAGTTTCTCACAGCTCAGATCCAGATGGGGTTCCTGCCAACTCTGTCCCCTCTCGGATCCATGAGTGTACCTGCCCAACCAATACTGTCTCCTTCTCCAAGCAGACCTGTGGTTTCAGAGTCTCAGGTTCCAGGATCAATGACTGGCTCGTCATTGGATCCAAGGAACTTCTCTTACTCGACTCTGGCAGTTTCTCTAATCAGCCCTGCTCTGATACCATCAGTTCAGAGCAGATCTTGGATCCAGAAAGTCGGTTCTGGGTCTGAGGGTGTGGGCTCGTCTCCTACATTGTGGGATCCATCCCTTCCCCTTGGTGCCTCAGCTCTTGACAGCCCAGGTCCAATTCTGTCCATATGGTTCAGATCTGGGGTTGGCCCTGACTTTTCATCCTTGGCTGCCTCGGCTCAGAGGGTAGGCAGAGGTTTCTGTGAGTCCATCAGCCTTTCAGGTAATACAAAGGGCCTTCTCTTTGCATAGAGAGGCATCCTCTCATGTCTTGGATCCTACCTCTCACCCCTCATCAGGTCTGAGCTGTAAGCCCATCATCTCTGCTCCTCAAGGTCAGCCAGCTCAGAGAAGCCTCCACTCTTATTCCCCAGAGGGATTCCCCCTTCTTCTGACACCTTCCCCAAACACCACATGGAAGAGGTACTGCAGAAGAAAACATGCAAGAGGATTCACATAGACTATCCTATGAAGTCTGTCATGGAAGACATGGATTTTGATGAGGTAGAAGGATCCCACCCTCCCTGATCACCACCTGATGATGTCTCCTTTGAGGACATCCTGGATATCCTCAAACAGAAGGGTGGCTGGTCTTCCAAAGCTCCTTCTTCTGAGAAGTCGGGGTTCTTGAAGGCTTTTGGGGCTGGCCCATCTATGTGTTGGATGAGTTCCCTTGTGGATGAACTTATTGATCTAGTTTCCTGCCGGGCTTGGAAGGAACTGGACATTGTCAAACTCATCCCCAATTGTCCAGATAAATTCTTAGTTTCTCCTTCAGACAAACCCCACTAGAGTAAGGGTATCGCAATGATGCCATAGCTGTGGTGGCAGCCACTAAGAAGGAGCTAGATGAGCAGAGCTTTTCTGTCTGTCCACTGAACAGGGAGTCCAGATCAATGGACAGATTTGGGAAGCGCATATACACCTCAGCCACATTCGCGCTGAGGTATTTAAATTACCTGGCACATTATACTCACTTACAGAGAGATTTGATCAAGGAGCTTTCAAAGTCTGTCACTTAGTCCATGTCTGCGGAGGATCTCAAAAAGGTTTCACCTCAGTTGGCTACTCTTTCCTCTATTGCCAATGTATTGATAAGGTTGATCTCCCACATAGAGGAGGGTGCCTCACGAACAGCTGGTTAAGGCATAGCTATTAGGAGACATGCCTGGATGAGGCTATGCTACTTTGTGGAACCCTTCAAGGCATCTTTTTTTAAATGTCCCCTTTGATGGCTCCTTCTTGTTTGGGCTATCAGTGAAAGACATGGTCACTTGCAGTGAGCAAGAGGAAAAGACCCTGTCTGTCATTGGAATCAAGTTTTCTACCCCTCAACAGTTATTCTGTAGGAACCAATGAGGTGGCAAGAAAATGTGGTTTTGGAAATTGCAGGGACCTTTTCAGGACTTGCACAGGGATAATTCAGACATTGTCCCAGAAGCAGAGGTGGTCCACAAAATTAGGGCTTCAGAGTCTCCTTCTTTAATAAGCCCTATCAGTGCTCCTAAAGTGTTGACTGATTGTTCATCTCTGGAGGCAGTCGTGGGCCATTTTTCCTTGCACCCAAACACCTGAATCAATATCACAAAAAATGTGTGGGTGCCAAAAATCATATTCAGAGGTTATTACATACTCTTTTCCCTTCCACTTCCTATCCAAAGAAAGAAACTCCCCAATATTCCACAAAGTCAGAGAGAGTATTCAGTCCAAAAAATTGAAAAAATGCTACAAAAAAGACTCATCCAGGAGGTTCCAACCACACCAATAGGATTCAAACTTACTCCCACTTCTGTTTAGTGCCAAAGAAAACAGGGGACCTGAGACCAAATCTGGATCTAAGCAATTTAAATCAATATATATGGAAGTCAAAGTTCAGAATGGTTATGGTTCATCCCATCATGCTTCTTCTGCACAAGGATGATTGGATGTGCTCTGTAGATTTCCAGGATGCATACTACCATATCAAAATAGACAGGTGATCCAGGAGACACCTGCCATGTTGGCTGGCAACCAATTATTACCAATTCAGAGCACTGCCCTTTGGACTCACCACGTTCCCCATGGTGTTCACTAAATGTATGGCACTCATGCCATCTCACTTGAGACTCAAAGGATTCCAGGCATTTCTCTGTCTTGATGATTGGCTGCTCACCAACCCAATCAGGCATCAACTTCTACAAGCCAGGGATTACTTGCTTCAGATCTCCAACTCCTTAGGCATTACAGTAAATCTTGCCAAATCAAAGCCGACTCCTGTACAGACTCTGGAATGTATAGGAACTCAACTGGATAGTATGACTCAAGTGGCATCATTACCTCTTCATCGCATCAGATCCTTGAGAACTCAGGTGCAGGACTCAGTGTCTCATCTGTCCCTGCGGACTCAGTGTCTCATCTGTCCCCGCCAGCAAAACTCTTGCAATTTGCAAACATCATGTTCCTTGGTGGATCAAGTCAGATGACCTGTTTATGGGCAGACCATTCTCTCCTCCTCTCCCAGTGGCCACAGTGACTATGGATGCTTCCCAACTGGGGTGGGGGTGGGGGGTGGGGGTATTTCATGGGAAAGATGGTTCAAGCCATGTGGCCCACTTCGGATACCAAGTTGCATATCAATGTCTTAGAGATGATAGCAGTCCTACCAATACTGCAAGCATTTCAGGATATTCTTCCTCTAGGGACTGTTCCAATCCATATGGACAACAAGTGAGTAGTCTGGTACATCAACAAGCAAGGAAGAACCTGTTACTACCCATTGTGCAGAGAGGCCATGAATGTCTTGGAATGTGTGATCTCTTCAGACCGCTTTCTTATACATACTCAGGAAAACCAATGTGCTGGCAGACAGACTAGTCAGGTCCATTCTGATTCCTCATGAGTGTTCCTTCAATAAAACAGTAGCGAATACAGTCCTCAGCCGCTGGGGCCAGACCTGATGTGACCTTTTTGCCTCTCCTCTTTCCCAATATCAACAAGTGCAGCAGGTACTTCACTCTGATCCCCCCTTCTGTGGAGTCACCGAGACATGCTCTGATTTACGACTAGCCCCTAGTCTCTGTGCCTGCCCCCCCCTTTCTGCTGATCCCAAAGTTCTACAGAAAGCAAGCAGGATGAAGAGCTCAAGTCATCCTCATTGCCCCTTTCTGGCCTTGACAGGTATGGTTCCCCTACCTCTGGTCTCACTTGAAATGTCCTTCATGGATACCGGAGCTCACTGAGGATCTCTTATCTCACCCTTCAGAAGTTCAGCATCCCAATCTCCATGCTGTCAAACTGACCTCATGGTTTCTTCACTTCCAGTAATAGTAAGATGGTCCAGACCCGCTTTCCCCGTTCATGACATTATCTTGGCCTCCAAGAAGGCCTCTACAAAGAAAGTCTACAGAAACAAATGGAACATTTCTCTATATGGGCTTCCAAGCTGAATATTTACCCCTTTGCAGCACCTACTTTAGCCATTCTTCTTTTTCTCATTACTTTTTTTTTAAGGAAGGGTCTAGTTTTTGTACTGCTAAACTTCAGTTAGCAGCCATATCCCACTTCCATGCTGGAAGCGAATCATTCTCTCTGACATCTTCCAGATTATGTAAAGCTTTCATGAAGGGAATTTTCCTCCTCAGACCACCAATAAAGGATCCTTCTCCTCTTGAGATTTGATGGTGGTCCTTCAGGGATTAACTCAGAAACCCTTTGAACTGGCAGACAAATGTGACATGAAGTTTCTTTCTTGGAAAACAATTTTTAGTTTGCGATCACTTCAGCAAAGAGAATTTCTGAACTCCATGCCTTATCCGCTAGGCCTGCTTACATTACTTTCCAAAAGGATAGGGTGTCTGCATGAATGCATGAACCAACCCTTCCTTTTTGCCTAAAGTGGCCGTGGAGACTAACATTAACCAATCCATACAATTACCACTTTTCTTTCCAAACTTTACTAATAAGGGCGAATATATGCTGCACCTTCTTAATGTCCACAGGCAATTACGTTTTTATCTTCACAGAATGAACAGTACAGGAAGTCTGATCAGCTGTTTGTATCCTTTTCCTCTAACTGCTTGGGTCAGGCAGTATGCAAAATTACTCTAGCCAAATGGACTACTGATTGTATCTCATTGAATTATTCTCAAAAAGGTTTGGAGTTACCTGTCCTCCTACAGAACATTCTACTAGAGCTATTGCTACTTCATCTGCCTTTTTTCAAGAATCTCCATTGATACCATCTGTGCTGCAGCCACTTGGTCAAAAACTCATACCTTTGCCACACATTACAAATTAGACATTGTCTCCAGAAGCAGAGCTTCCTTTGGTTTGACAGTGCTCCGGCATGTCCATGCTTGAGGCCTCCCGAGAGTTACGTAGCCGGGCACTCTGAGCCATTCGTGAGGAAGAATGAAAAGGACAACATCAGATTTAGAAGTTATGTACTTACCATAACTTGGCATCTATGTTGTCCATTTTCATTTTTCCCTCACCGTCCCTCTCAACCATACCCCAGCCCTGTCACTAGTAGAAGGATATTTGGAGGTCATATAAACTCTCATGTTCCTGGTTTGTGACTCATCTATCTTTTGATTCAGTCTGTCTCTATAACACAGTGTGCAGTACAGCAGCAAACTTGATCTGAGGAGTTGGGAATGGAATAGAGCATTATGGGTAGAGGGTGGAGCTCATGATTTGGATCAGAAGTCTTGAAGATGTGATCCAGTTGGATCCGAGAATCAAATCCTAGACCCATTTGTGAGGAAGAATGAAAATGGACAAAACAGATGCAGGTTATGGTAAGTACATAACTTCTACTTTACTCCTGCTAAGAAATAACCAATGATCTATTGATAAGAAATAGAGTTCTCATACTAATTTTCTTGCAGCTTTACATATTGACAGGGATTCAATAAGGTTGCTACAAAGTGCAGACTACATGTACACTTAATGTAATCTTTCCGAGTGACTAGAAAGCACAAACAATGTGGTAGAGATGTTCTTGAATACACATCATGTACACAGTGTACACTTTATTGAATCTGGCCCTATATTTTTTCCTGAAGTATTTTCCCCTGCTGATACTGCCCACTACCCATCACTTTACTGACCTTGGCTATAACCTTCTTAGCTAGTGCATGGTTATTTATTTACTTGTACACTGTTATGATAAAAGGAGTGAAAAGCTTTTAATTATCTACCTATACATGTATGTGTGTGTGTGTGTGTGTGTGTGTGTGTGTGTGTGTGTGTGTGTGTGTGTGTGTGTGTGTGTGTGTGTGTGTGTGTGTGTGTGTGTGTGTGTGTGTGTGTGTGTATATGTGTGTGTGTGTGTGTGTGTGTGTATCTATGTTTATATGCAGGCTTGATCATATATTATAATGTATTTGCCTTTAAGAAATGTAATGCCCTTTATACTCTGAATCTGGTGTGCCATTTGGAAAAGAAGAATGGAAGCTGTTGAGATGCTAACTGCCTTTTACTTTGCTGAGTTTTGTAAGTGACTAAAGTTGCAGTATGATTGACAATTGTTTAGATTTGTATATAGCTGTATATACTGTAAATTACTGTATGTACTGCAGTGCTATGTCTGCAGTGCATGTTTACTGTGTTGTTCTCTCTCTGTACTTCTATTGTATGTCCTTGTATTTTTACAATTTAACCTGGGCTGAGACAGAAAATGGTCAGTTGTGATCAGTGCTCTACCCAAGTTAACAAATTCAAATAAATACATGTATAGATAAATAAGTATCTGTTCTGAGTGCCATTATTAGCACTGTACAATATGATGACTGGATAGCCATTGGCACTGATCATGACACGCACCAAGTTTTTTTTTCTTTTCTTGATTTGTGCCTTTTTGTTTTTTTTTTCACTGCTGGTATTCAGTTTTAGAATTACTGGAGTCTGTCTGAATATTTTACACTTCCATTCGTTAAGCCTTAGATGCACTTCTCAGTTATATCTGCCAATCTACTTGTATCCCTTTGAAGGCTTCTCAGTTCCCCATGTGATGTCTGATACACAGATACCAAAGACCACTGGTCTCAGAAAGGATCACTGTGGAGACACACTCACACTTGTCATTCCGCTGAGAAAACCCCGCTGACTGCTATTCTGCCTTCCATTAGACTTCTATTCATTTTGTCAGCTTATCTCCTACTGTGTGTCCTTTCAGTTTATCTGTCAGTTTCCTGTGAGGGACTCAGTGAAAGGCTTTACAGCAATCAAAGTTTACTGTGTCAAGGCCTAATGCAACCCAGTCAAAGTTGAGTGAAGCTGCACTGTCAAGGTCTATTTTCACTAAACTGACATTGGTATTTATATTGCAGTTTCTTGTTTTCTGGAAAGCCATCTAACATTTCTTCAGTATCTTTTCCTACTACTAAGTAAAGGCTATGTATTTGTAATTTCGCATTTCAGTTTTCTTTTCTTTTCTACAGAATACCTCTCAACCTCTTAAAAAGGGGGGCAAAGGCCCAAAAATAGGGACAATATTTAAATATTGCTCTTACAAATTTAGAAAATTGATAGAATAACAGGTTTTATATTAGCATGAATTTTCTGTAGAGTATGAAGTCTGAAACTCAAATGTCTGTTATTATTTTCTAACTTCAGTCTTTAATGGTTTGCCAGTAATTTGCCAGAAAACAACAATTTTATGAAAAAAATAGTAAGCAAAAATGTGGACATTCTGCAAAATTCTGTACAGTTGAGAGGTATGTTCTACAGTTCCACTGGTATGGCATCACTCAAGTCTGTATTCACAATGCTGCTAACTGACTGGTTGAAGAGTTCTGTCATGGAATGTATTATGAACGCTTGACAGCTTTTTAAAGATCCTTGGGGTTGTGCTGTCAGGACCTTGTATATTATCTTATCATAGGATCATAGGAAGTTACTAGCCTATTGCCCCTGAGGCCCTTACAAGCCAAGCCAAGAATTTAGCCCATGTTCTGACAAGTCAGCACCCGATGCCCCTGTTCAGCAGGGAAACAGGTGGAATCCCAGGGGTCTATTTTCCATTTCCCATCCAGTTATCCAGGTTGTACTTAAAAAGGGTTAATGAAGTACTCTGCTTGAAGTGGAGAGGGAGTCTGTTCCACAGAAGGAGGAATCTCTGGGACACAAATCTGTCCCACCAACAAGTCCTATTGATGTCACCGACCAGGTTGAGGTCGCAAGTGCAGGTTACTCAAGTGGAACTTGACTTGCGGATATGCAGCAGTCCCATCAAGGTGGGGTCTGAGATTGCTTTGTATGCCAGAAAGAGGTCACCTCTGAGGAGTCTGTATGAGACTGAGTTGAGGGGCAGGGCTTTTAGCCTACCTGTGTAGGGTAGATGTTTGAGGCCCTGGATTCTCCTGGTGAGGAACCTCTGTGGTCCCTCCAGCTGCTGCATGTGCTTTGTGAAGTACATGCTGAAAGGAGAACTGCAGTCGATAATGGGTTTTATAAGGGTTGAATGGAGGGATGTTATGACCTCCTTGTCCCTGGATGAGATACTTTTACTATTGAGGTGGGCCATGTAGAAAGCTTTCTGTACAGCGGAGACAATATGGTGGTCAAAAGTCAGTTTGTGATCAACTTGGGTGCCCAAGTCCCTAATGACTGAATGCATGCTTAGGACCTTGTTATTAATGTGATAATTTGTGAGGGCATCACTCTCCCCAAAGGGGATGATAATGCATTTTTTCACATTCAGTTTGAGGCCATGTTTCTAGCACCAGTCATTTGTTGGGGTAGGACCCTTTTGGAGGATGTCCACATCACTAGGGGAACTGACGACAGTGCCCAGCTTGCAGTCATCTACAAACTTGGTCAGCCATAGCCTGTGGTTTTGGCCTGCACCTTAGAAAAGTGTATCCCAAATGGGTTCCTATTAGAACATCAAAAGCTTAAATTGGCGAATGACCTAAAGGTTGGAAATGCCGGATCTCTATCTGCTTTTTGTGAGATCGTGGTACAGTGAGGATTGAAATATTTGCCCTTTCCTCACTGTAGTGCGATATATATATATCTATCTATATATATATATATATATATATATATATATATATATATATATATATATATATAGCAGGGGATGTGGGTGGGCAGATCCCCCCACAATAGTGTGTTCGAGGTCCTGCATTTTTGACCTTTAGGTCATTCGCGTTTTTGGATTTTCATTTATGTAATGCAGACCCTCCCAAACAACAGAGGCCCTGAGACCGATCCCTGGGGTACACCGCTCGTTACGGGTCTACTGCTTGAGGTGGCTTCCCCTATTTTGACTAGGTGGGTGATGTCAGTGAGCCAGTTTGCTATCCATCTGGTAACATACAGATTGATGTCTAGTTGTGAGAGTTTATCTATTATACCCAAGGATTGAAGGCTTTGGCCAGGTCAAGGTAGGTGGTGTGCACCGTCTTCCCCTCATCCATGGCTTTGGTGATTGTCTCAAAGAAGTAAACCAAATTTAACAGGCATAACCGCCCCTTGATGAAACAAAACGGTGTGGGGTCGAGTGTTTGGAGGTTGCCAATGTCCTTGTTAATGAGGTCCATGATAATCTGTTCCATGGCCTTGCAGATCAGGCTAGTTAGGCTGATGGGTCTATAATTTCCTGGATCAATGGACGCTCTACCTGTGTGCAAAGGGATGACAGTGGCTGTCCTCCACTCAGCTGGGACAAAGCCGGTACTCAGGCTTTGGTCAAATTGGGTGCCTAATGGTGCTGCAAGTTCCTGCCTGAGTTCATGTAAGGTGGCAGCCTGGGATATTATTGGGTCTCATGGTGGCTGTGTTTTTTTACCTTTGAGAGGGCAGTAATGACTTGCTCCCCAGAGATAAGGGGAGGGAGGCAGGTGCTGGAGATGTCCTGATTTACTGATGGGGGGACAGAGGGGTGATGTTTTCACTGAACCTGTCTGCCACTAGGTTGGCTATATCTATAGCATTTGTGTATGTGGTGTCCATGACCACCAGTTCTGAGCAGATCTGAGTGCTTCCTTTGAGATTGCAGACATACGTGAAGAAGGCCTTATGATTGTCTTAACTCCTGGTTGCTTCCCTGCATCTTCCCTCTGTGTGGAATTCTGTATTAGGTGTCCTCCTTCTTCCCACATTGAGCCCTCTCAAGTTAGCACAATTCCTTTTCTTTTGTGAAAACAGAATTAAAGAACTAATTGAGAATTTTTCCTTCCAGCCTGTCCTCACCTTACTCCTTCCTATCACTGACCAGTCAGCAGGTCCATATTGACCCCCTTTTTCCCTGTGCACTAAAGGAATACTTTATTTTCTCATGTCTTCTTTCTGATAGATCTTTCTTTAGATTTGCCTTTGCTTCTCCATTTTTTTAGCTTTCTTGTACTCCAGCTCATAGCCCCCTCCTTCCTTCTTAAACTTGTTTTTGAGCCACATTAACATTTTTCATCTGGCTGCCATGTTCTTTTTTTTTCATTATCTGCTTTTCATAGTTGCTTGTTTGCTCCCTATTACTTTTTTAAGCTTCAGGTTGTTTGTTCACTGTATTTTTTCTCCAGCCTTCCATTAGGCAAGGCTGTTACGTCTGGTAAATGAATTTCCTCTGCCGGTATCCATCACTCATTGTGTTACCAATAGTCATCAATAAATAGTCATGAGCACATTTAGTAGACTTATTTTGCAAGCCCTAGACCTGGTACAAAATTACTTTTATTTGCATTCTTTTAATTTTCCACTAAGCAAAGAACTACACTTTTAAAATATGCACTAATTTTCAAACGAGATCACTGTGACCACTGTCCTTTCATGATTAGATGACTAGTCACATTTAGAGATGTACCAAACACAATACTGTCTCCAGCATCAACCATGTTTACCTTTTCTGTTCTCAAAACTATTCACACTATAGTGTAGTAGCATAAAGCTTTACCGCTTTACATCTGATTTCTTTAACCTATAACAACCATTACCTTCATATTTAGCAAATCTCATGCATTCAAACAAGCATAATGCTATATAGCTTATTGCTTCATAAGTTCATAGGTGTGTACTAGGCTAACGACCACTAGGGCCCTTAAAAGCCAAGCCATGCAACCCATACGTAACCTACATATTTGATTTATAGGGGGTGAATTTCTGACTGCCTCTGTCCATCAGAGACATAGGAGCCAAACCAGGGGTGAATTTCCAATTACTCATCCATTGATCAATGTTACAGGATAGGGAGGAACTCTGCTTCACATAGCTGAGGATTATAAGTAAGGATAATTCATCCTGGCCAAAGGATGTGGTCATTCCACTGTATTTGTCACGTATTAGACTGATCTTTGAGAATAATGCCCTTTTGGTATGTACCTGTCCAAACATTTGACACAGCTTAACGACCACAATGCTGCGACTCCAAGAAAATCAAAGGCATAAATCATAAAAGCTTTTTTGATGTACTCAAAGCCATGTCTCTTTTCTCACTGACATACAGGCCATCGAGGGGTGATCTCTGCCTCACATACAGAGCCTCAACAGTCCATATCCTGTCATATCTACTGTACATTCTCAAGTCCAATGAGGGCATAAACACATGCTCAAGAAATATAACTCTCTTTTGTAGCATAATTTGAACACGTTGGAGGGACAATTATGTATCGCAGGGAATACCACTTCTTTGTAATTGTCTTCCACTCCATGTTAAATGAAGTATGTCTCTTACTCTATTCAAGCAAAATCTGGGCAAATGCCTCAGAAAACCCTGGTTTGGCACCTTTGCCCCTTATAGATAGGGGTAATATGTAAATGCCTGCCTTGCTCTAGGCTATTTGTACTTAAAAGTACAAGGGATGTGGTTATTTGTACTTGGAATACAAGGTCTAAAAACTTCTCTGGAATGCATAGCAAGCCTCTAATGATCCTTCAAGATAAATAGCCTATTCACTACCAACAAAGTATGTATTTTACATTTTCATTTGAATTTATTTTCTATTGCAGGTATTTTTATAGAATAGTTTCATTTATTTGACTATTTAGTTTTCATTTAATTTGGTTTTGAATTTAATGTTATTTTTAGACTACTGTAACTAGGCTGTGCATAAAAGGAGTAATTTTCTCCACTTCACTAACCTTCTAAATAAATGAAATATTAGTAATGAGCAGTACAGGCCAGCAGTCTTTATTTCATTTCCACTTTGTTAAAGCATAAGTATGTTTGATGTTAGCAAGGCAAACTAATTCAAATGCAGCACACCAGTAGATTGTTCAATTGATTAGTATGAATCATTCTGTGACAAAAACAGCAAAAGCCAACATTCTTGTCTATAAACTGAACAGCCAAATAACAGTACAATTTTTCATTTGATGCAATTTAACAAAAAAGCATTTAACTCCAGGATGATAAAGTTTGCTGACCAAACAGAAAGACTAAGTAGTAAGCTGTAGTTGCAAGACTGAAAGTCCCTTGTAACAGTAGTAAGGTACCAAGCGTCAGAAACTCCATATTCAAAAATGCTGTACAAAGTGTAGTAGCTAGGTAGACCCAAAGGGTGCTGGCCAGGCCATATCTTAAACAGTGAGCACATTCTGCTGGAAATAAAAAGAGGTGGACAGTAGCCTGCCAGAGAGTCAAAATAAAGCCATCACAAAGGATAAGGGAAGGAGAAGAACAAATATGGACTAAAACTAACTAGAGGTTCTGCTGCTTTTATTGCTTTTGATCAGTAGAGGCAGACAGAACATAATATGATTGTATGACATCATGGCAGGGAGAAGTAATTAAGTCATTCTGAGTAGGAAGGACAGAAAGTTGAAGATGGGCCACAGGTAGCAGAATGAAAGGACCAGCTAATCCCTGGATCTGTGAAAGTACTTTAATGAGAAGGTTCTAGACCTATGGAATGGTCCACTGGATTGAGTGGTGGAGAGGGACTCTATACATGCATTACAAAGGATGAAAGGTTCAGGGCAAAGGGAATGATGGAGGGGAAGTCAGAAGTTAAATACCTGTAAAGATTTGACTAGATTATTACCCCCTTAGAGTCAAGCAAGTTAAGCGTAAGTATTAATGCTATCTGCTCATGCTGGATCAGCCAAATCTTACTACAGTAGTCAGTCATCCGACTCCGTTTGGCTCACCTCTGTTTACATCGTGTAGGCAGTAACCACCATACTACATGCTGGGCTGCTAAGTTGTTGACAGCATTTTAATATGCTACTCAGATTGCACACACATTTAAACAGGGCATTACATCTGTACGCATCTCTTTAGTATATGCTTTAAAGATGTGGAACACTTTCATTCAGCAAAGGTTATTGTTTAACATTGTTCATTATGCCTGCAATTAGAATAAAATGCTAAATAAGACGATCCATTAAAATGAGAGCCCCAACAAAACCCAATTCATTCATTAAGCATTGACTGGTCTTTCCTTTGGTGTACAGCCTGTGAACCCTTGCTCAAGCTGACTTATACTACTGAAAAGTAACAGCAAACATACATGGTATAAATGATTAATGGTCGCAGCAGTTAATGCTACTCTCTTCAGGCAAGCAACCCCATGAATTATTTATACCTTTCTTTAAGCATAGCTCATTGACTGATGTAGCATTCATGCAATGTAAAGTTGTTCAGTTAAAGAACACCATTCTGATATTTGTTTTACAGTTATTTTTGTTAGCCCCAAGGACAGTGGATTCTGAATGAAGTGCCATAAAATGTGCATACATGTGGTGTTTTCTCTGATCTATTAGTTTTAATTATATCTGTCTTTTTTGAAAAACAGTGCTTAGTCTTCTGCGTAAGAATCAATGAGTCTGATTCCATGCTGCAGCGTATGCTGTTAGCGTTTGTAAGTAAGGCATCACTCTCCCTACTCTCATTCAAAAAATCACTGTCATGCATAAAAAAAAGCTTACTGACATGTCAGCATCAAAAAGAGGAAATTAAAGTTAAGACATGCATTGGTTTTATTCTTCTGCTCCCATGATATATGTTTAAGCCTATAAAATAGTAAGATCAGAAGCTAGGAACTTCACAGAAGCTGGCAAAAGTTAGGTAACCTTTTTTAAGCTTCAGAACATGCTATATAAGAAAAATGAAATGCCAGAAATACTGACAAATATCAGAAGGGTAACAGAATGTAGACAGCATACAATGAGACCGTGACTCAAATGGTGTGCAGCATCAGTGAAGCATCAGACATAAAAGAATGAGATTTAAAATGTCGGCAGAAATTCCTGGGTTCTCATAGTCTGATATACATGGTGACAATGCTGAATTGTAATGGAAGGTATGAATTTCTAGGGTCAACAGTTATGCCACAGTACTGAATATAATCTGTCAGGATAGATTAAATGCATTAGTTTGCATTTTTACAGGAGAGCAAGTACATGAAATGGAAGTTATTTTCTTCAAAAGAAGTCATATATCTAGATGTTGTAAAAAAAAGTGAACACATACTTTGAACAAAAAAGAACTCAATTTGAAATTTATAAGCTCAGATCTGTTTTTCAAGAAGAGCAATATGCCTCACTTAAGAGTCAATACAGCTAAAAAGAACTGTGCATTTACATATATAAACCAAGAAGCAAAAATACAGCTTGTCCTGCCTGGTTATGGTGAAGGGTGAGAAGAAAAGGCATTAGCACAGCCAGGCATGATGCCTGTCAGACTATATGGCTTTGTCACATCCCTTTGTTTATTAGGTAAAAAAAACCTAACAGTTTAGATAGTATAAAACAAAGTGGTAATACAGAGAAACAAGCTAAAGGTGCGCAAACACATAGTTAAACATGAGTAAGTGCTGCCAGCATAAGACCAGGATTCAGCTCACAGTGTAGCTATTATAAAAGAAGTATACACATAGGGGACAATGTCTTGATTTAGAAAGATATAAGCAAGATGAAAAACAAGTAATAATTCACTTTGCTAATGTGTACAAGACGAAGCAAATGAATACAAGATACTGTAGAGTCCACCCAGAAATCATTGTTAGAAATAATCATAGGAGCACAACAGTTTTGCAAACACTTATAAAGTGACAAAGTATGAATGAAACTACAAAGATGGGCCAGAAGGAGGGGACAGGAACAGATACCAATACACATCATATAAGAATTACAACACAACTAAACCAGAAATCTATTATATAAAATCTGCAACTAAAGGTGCATAGTAACTTTTTTACTTTGTTCAGTATACGTTTTGCAAATGTCAGCAGACTAAATCCACAACCAGTTCTATGACAAAACAAGAGAATTATGAACAGGTCACCAATCATAACCTTAGATAGCTATAAAAACAAAACCACCAAAAACTCAATCAGCATGTCCAAAATATTGAAAAACTTGGTAAAATGAAACAGCGACACGTCAAAGGCTGCAGTCTCCAGGTCAAAAAACTTTATTAGTGCACATAAGACAAGTGCGTTCACTTTTAATACATATATACAATATAATATAATATTTCATCTCCTAATGGGTCTGGACTTTAATTTTTTTTATATTATATTGTATATATGTATTACAAGTTTTAATATATGTCTATGATGTTAACTTGTTTTTGCTTGTATGCTTGCTATATATGTTTTTTATAGTTTATACATTTTAATTTTAAGTATTTTTTTAAATGAATGCTAACTGATTTTAACATGTGACAAGTATGTGTATTTAAGGTGTGTGTTTGTAGTGTTTTTATTACACCTGATGAAGCAAACCAGTGAAAGCGCTTGTGTTATGTGCACTAGTAAAGTTTTTTGACCTGGAGACTGCAGCCTTTGTCGTGATGCTGTTTCATTTTACCAATCATAACCTGCTTATTATTTGTTAGAGACATGGGTGCCAAGAACATATAATTAAGGGTTATGAGAAGATATCCAAGCATAACTCTTTGTAGTCCGTGAAAAAAGGCACCGAGTGTTTTTCATCTTTCAAAGTCATAAAACACTTACTGAAAGCTGTCAGAAAGAGAAGAGATATGCATAGCCCCCCCCCCCAAAAAAAAGAGATCTACTTTTCAGTCTAAGAGACAGTGTAGTAAGGGAACTACCAATAATTGCAAATTTGCACATCATTGAAAGAGTCTTAAGATACTGTGGGTTTCAGCCACAAACTTTCCAAAACTAAGCATCATTTGAAAGTTAAAGGAAAACTCCACCTTCGAATTAAAAAACGTATATATGTATATATATATATATATATATATATATATATATATATTTCACTCTATCTCTGTTTTCTGAGCTGTTTTAATACCTCAAATCCATCTGACTGCTTCTTATATAATTTTAATGTTTTCTGCAAAATGGCTGTCAGTGGGGCTTGACATATGAATGTGATCTTATTTTCTTCAAGCATTTCTCTTTCCCCATAATCCATTTCAAGTCTGCTTTATATGAGCCATGATAGACATAAGGAAGTAGTGATGTATTCCTATCTCACTGACATATAATGGGATTAGTGTCAGTCACTGTCATCTTATATACTGTCTGTAACAGGACTCCTTTTATTTCTTGAATGGCTCTCATTTGTGTGTGTTTCAGGGCTTGTTTTACATTATACTAAAGAATTATATACCTGCAACCAAAACAGTGGATAAATTGCAGGCATTTGTTCAAAGTATCTTTTTATAGTCCCAGATGAATTGACAGCTCCCTTCCCCACGCTTTGGCAAATATGCTGATATTTTACAAGAGTTACAAGAAAAATATTTTCAAATATTTTCTGACTTTTCTGTAAATGTCACAGACATTTTTTATGCTAAATTCAAGTCATCTTAAAATGTAAAGTAGTATAAACAACATTTAAATTTTAAAGCTCAACATTTCAATACTGTGATGTTGCTTATGTAAATTAATCTGAAGAGATGACAACTGCCTTTGAACCATTGACTGATCTGTTTGCTATGAAAAGCATAGCTATGTTGGAAGCAGCTGTGAATCAGTGTAAACACTCTTCCTTTCTGCAACAAAGACAATGGAAAACAGCTTTATACCTCTATGTCTTGTTTACAGCAGCCCGAGCTCCTGACATCAGGACTAATTACCTGTATAAGACTGTCATCAGTACCTGACTACAAAATTTCTCTGTGTCTGTGGTATGTCATGTAGGCATAGAAGAATTCCTCTGCAAATTATGTGAGAAGTCAAGCTTAAAAAAAAAAGTGGGTGGTCTTTCCCTTCCTTTGATTCCAAAGCGAGGGAATTAAAGTTTTATAAAGTACAATCAGGTTTCAGGTGCCTACACAGTACTGGAATCATATTGTAAGGAGTTAAAACAGTCTAAGAATTGAGGTAAACTGTAGGAGAAGTTGGAGTTTTCCTTTAAGTATACCTGTGGGTATAAGGGTAGCAACAAAGCCATAATGAGAACAGAAGTTACTTCACACCAACTGGTGATGATATATTAAGTGGGACCTCAAATCAGGTTGCTGTCAGCTGGAATTCTACCTTGACAGCAGAAATGTAAATCAAAGTTAATAACCTACCACACTGATATACCTGGATAAACAGGTCCTTTCTTGGTAGCCATACGACTATTAACCTTAGGTGATAGGCAGCTCATCATGTAAAGCGTTCTCAAGCTACCAGCTCCTCCCCATTTCACCCATAATGCTCTGTGTAAAGATCTTTCTCTCAAGCTCTACTACTGTGCAGTGCAAAGCAGACAGTATGAAAAAATAGACCTTTAGGGTGAGTGAGCAGGAGGAAGGGTAAGTCAGGCAGGGGTATATGTTACTGATGGTGTATTTCCTCAACCAGATCTATCATTATGGTAAGTAAAGTAACTGTCTGCTGTGAGGAGGTCTTTCATTAGTAATAGCCCAACAGAGTCCCAAGCTCATTCTTGTGGGTGGCCTCCTTCCTGGGAACATACCCCTTATCACTATAGCCCCTAAATGTGACATGGGCCTGGAAATCACATCCAGACTGTAATGCTCTGCGAAGGTATTCATTGAAGATCACGTAGCTGGTGCACTAATATCACTTATAACTGCACTACGGAAAGAAGCCTGAGAGGTAGCCAGTGCTGTAGGAGACATCAGTCTGGGATTAGGAGGCAAGGTCTTATTATATTTTTACAGCAGAATTGAATTCAGTGCATAAGCCATTTTTCTGATGTGTACTTAGATACTTTGCAAACAAAGTTTTAGCAGAAAAAGCAGCAAAAAGTGAGTCTTTTGTTCTAGCCATGTAAAATCTGAGCTGTCTGTAGACAACTATACAGTTAAAAAAATATTCAGCTCCATTAAAATAATTTGGGAGCATAATAGAAGATGGATATTCTGACTAAGATTTGTTTCAGTGGCATCGTTAGGCATGAAAGATGGATTGGTACTTGAGAAGTCTTTTCTTGTGACAAATTAAACAGGTATTCATCTGTCCATCCATCTATACACAGTCTCTTTTTCCCATTTTTTCACATGGGGTCAGGGTGTCACATCAACAGTGACTATCATCCAGTGCCAATGTTCATACCACCAGGTAAACAGATAATGCCTGATGTTCTGAAATCTTCTTAACTGAACTAACTCCCACTCCCTCTTGAAAAGCAGACAATATGACAGACTCTATCCCCATCCAGTTTAATTCCTACTTTATACAATCAGTATTATCTCTCTTAGACACTAATACATCGGCTCCCCTCTCTCTATTACAGTCCAGTCAAAACCACTCACAGCTCTTCAGTTTTAGTCCAGTACCTACCTCACTGATAATGAAGTTGTTCCTTTAACTAAAAAATATTTTTGTAGCTGTAGACCAAGTACCATCAGACTACCTAAAAATAGCCACATAAGTCATAGCCTTCCCTGTGTCCATACTAATTAATAGGTTCATAGCAGAAATATGTGTCTCATCACTGTAGAAAAAATCCTACATCGTACCACTGCACAAAGGCGGCATATCTACAGGGTTTAATAACAACAGACCAATGGTGATTCTGTCCCTCTTCTCCAAAATATTAGAGAAATGCAGCCATATGCAGCTGATGCAATGTCTTAACCTCAAATAACTTGCTCTCAGTAACACAACATGGCTTTAGGCTCCAGCATAGCACCACTATTGTTCTGCTACATTTTACCAATATAATAAACCGACACAGAAATGATGGTCTGCATGCATTTTACCAATATAATAAACCGACACAGAAATGATGGTCTGCATGTGTCCACCATGTTCTTAGTCTTGTCAAAGGCATTTGATACTGTCTCGCACCAGCAACTTCTCATTCAAATCTCCTCAGCTGGAGTTTCACAATACTCCTTGTTATGGTTTCTTAGTTACCTATCTAGAAGGCAACAAGCCGTTAAATGGCAACAAACCTACTCATCTTTTCAACCAGTTACTACAGGCGTCCCTCAGGGCTCTATCTTGGGTCCTGTCCTGTTTAATACATTTATTAATGACCTTCACACTTCTACTCACCATGCTAGTTTAGCTCACTATGCAGACAACTAAACATTAATATGTCTGGCCTCAACAATAAATAAGCTCCAAGACATTACCCAGCAATCTTTCTCCTCGGTAGAAACCTGGCTCAAAGAATCAAACCTCCTACTTAACCTCAAGAAAACTAAGCTAATACTTTTTACCTCAAAAAGTTGCCAAAATCAAAAGCAGTCTTTTACCATAAAGTCAGCAAATAATACTGTCTTTGAAAATGTAACTCACAGAAAACTTCTAGGCATTATAATAGATGACAATCTCAAATATGACCAGCATATACTGCACACCATTAAAGCTACATACCAGGAACTAGGCTCCCTTTATAGGATCAATACATTCCTTAAAAGATGCTGCAATAAAAACTCTAGCCACCACCTTCTTACTGCCAACTCTCTTATACACTGTTCTTATCCTAACAAACATAAACAATACTCAGAAACTTGCCTCCTCCTACAATAAAATAGCTAATTTGCCACAAATCTCCCTCATATGACCTGCCATTGTCAAAGCTTAAAGCAATTAAACTGGCTGAAATTACACAACTATTTGACTTTCGTAACTAACTACAGCACACAAACTCATTCATCATCCAGAAAAATGCCCTGCAGTATAAAACTTATTATTGCCTTACTGTCCAGCAGGGGACCTCTCCTCGATTAACAAATTCTTATTACTTACAAATAAATAAAATAATGTTGCAGGAGACTCGCTTACTCCCAATACATTGCTAAATTCTAGAATAATATCCCCACATAAATAAAACTCTCTAACAAACTCAATAGTTTTAAACCACTGCTTAAACAACATCTTAATAAATCCTGGTTCTGCATATCCTTAACACAAGGTTAAGACTTTATGTTTACCATATAATACTCTCCAAATACTGTCCTTAAACAGAATACTCTCAACCTCTCACTGAAATGACAAAACAATTTTTATACATAACTGCTGCCTGTACAATCCACTAAGATGCGCATGAGCTTTCTGTTTAGCAACTTCCACTTCTGTAAAATCTTACAATGTATAAATGTAACTACTGTTTGCGTATAAATGTAAATAGATACGTAACTACTCTGTGTTTAACTGGAACTTAGTATAATGCAATGTAAACAAATGGAGCCATTCTTCCTAGGCCTCTGCTGAATATGGGTATTACCCAGTTGGACTATCCCGGTAAACAAAGACAAATAAATAAACAGATAAACAAACTGCTATGAGGAATAGCATTTGGCATAACCAGTGTTTCAAGTCTGCAGTAGAAGCTGGTTAAAGTGCAGGTCAGGTCAAATTTTCTAGCACAAAATAAAGGTCTCTCAAAGTATCCTCAGACTAGAGGCTTGTAATCATAATACCCCCACAGAATGGTTTTACACACTTCTTTGGAGAAGCCAAAGACAGAATTAGATCCTCGGTGATATTTAAAAGGGCAAAAGAGTTAATTTTATTGTGTGAAAAAACGAAGCTAGTATCAAAATATATGAGACAACCAAAAAGTGCCAGAACAGGGGTGTTAAACGGAGTTAGGTCTTTAGAGGAAGGAAAACCTTGACATTTACTTTTGTGAGTCTTCCTTGTATTAGTATCTGGACTACTCTGAAAGAGTAGTTTGGCTCTCACACCAGTAGCAGTACTGGAGCAACTGTATGATTAGACATAGACAATGAAGAACAGGGTGGTGCTTACCAGAGGAATGTGACAACAGTGTCGTGAAGGGCAAGAGGTTGGGAGGTTTCGCCAGTAGATGAGTCTAAGCAAGGGGAACTATACCTGTGGTAGCCAAAATGGGGCTGTGACAATTACTTCAGATTTATGCTGCTAGGCATTTTCAGTGAGCCCCAGAATTGGCTGAAATGGGGCAAAAGTGTAAAGGAATCCTAGGTTCACGTCAGGTTGACAATGTGCAAGAGGATTCAAACCTGAGGGGAAATAAGTGAAAATATATCACTGTATTTGCTGTTGCCAAAGGATGCAAAGAGACTACAGCAAAGCTTTGTGTGATACAACTGGATTGAGGGGCCACTCATATGGTATCAGAAGACAAAAAGTAAACGTTGCTGTGAGAGAGGTCTTCCTAGGAATATGATTTACAGTTTGAAAGTGATTGTTTGACACAGCCCATTCCTGCTCCCACATCATTTCCTGACAAGGTGAGGGGTTAGGGCTAGTTCCCCCTTGTTTCTTGGCATACAGTACCACTTTTATATTATCCATGTTCATAGATAGGTTCATAGGTAGGTACTAAGCTATCGGCCCAAGGGTCTATGCAAGCCTAGCCAACAAGGTTCCCTTTCTTTCGCCACCCAAGAAAGATTTTTCTGTGCCCCTGTCGAGCAGAGCCACAGAAGTGTTCCCCGGGGTGAATGTGGATGACTATTTCACCTTGGGCTAGAGTGCTTTTTAAGAGTTACACAATGACAAGGACTGTCCTCATCTCCAAATCATTTATGTGTAGATTGGCCTCCAGTTGTGACCATATACTCTGGACAGTCTGCTTTTAAAATAACCCCCTCCCTTCTACCACCCTAGGGCAGAAGCATCCATGATGACACCTATAAGATGAGTAGGGATAAGAAAGGGGACCACCTATCTAAGACTGAGTGTTTGAAACCACCTCAGCAGATGTTGGTTGCAAGCTTTACATAGTCTGACTTGAAGAAACATTGGATTCTGTAAACTGTGAGTACTGTGCCCCAAGGCTGCTGAAGAATCCTCATGTGAAGTCATGCAAGACTACCATGTGGATGGAAATCACTATCAACACTAGTGCCATGCTAGAGATTAAACCAAAGGAATCCTGTCAATGCTGTCCATGTGGTCAACGTGACATTGCAGTGGATTATATCCAGAGTTCTCCCTAAGAAGATGAGAGACAATGATGGCTCCAGATGAGACTTTACATTTGGTGTGATTTATATGGACTGGAAAAGATTGATTAGAAACAAATTCCTAAATAGCTATATGTCTGTTTAATGTAGGAGCAACAGGTAGACAGTCATCAAGGTGCAGATATATCTTCATACCCTGTAGACTTTGTTTTGCTGTAACCACAGCCATGTATTTAATGAACACTTTGAGTGCTGGAGTAGAACTAGTGGAGGAGTTGTAAAATTCTAATGAAAGGCTCTCCTCCAAAATTGAAGATAATTCCAAGACTCTTTGGCAAACTTTATATGCAAAGGGGTTATAAAAGGAGCTAGTCCTTTAGAGGAATTAAAACTTTGACATTTACTTCTGTGAGTCTTCCTTGTATTGACCTTAGTACTGAAATTATTATCTGCACTACTCCAAGAGAGCAGTCTGGATCTCACACCAGTAGCAGAAGTAGTAAATAGGCAATGTTGAGGTCCAAAGAGCACGTCCAGCATAATTTTGACAGACACGAAAGGGTAGATTGCACTGTGACCATTCATAAGGTACATTTTTGAATCAGTTTATTTAGGTAGCTTAAGCTGAGCCAATACCAGAGTTCCCTCATTTTCTTGGGTGACAAAAGAAACATGGGGTAATAATCTTGTCCTTTCTGCTCTGGGACGACCTCCTGGATGTCTAATTTTAAAAGAAGGTTGAAGAGCTTTCTTCCTGAAGCCAGCTTTTAATGCAGTGGGACATTAGGAAAAGGTATAAAGTGAAATCTAGAGAAGGATATGGAATGGGGTTGTATTCCGTAGAAATTATTGCCTTTATGACTCCCACATGCCTCTAGGGAATAAAAGCTAGGTGCTAGACTTTTGTCCCATTGAAGGAGGTTCTCAATCTCTCTGTTACAGTGAATTATATTTTTCTCTGAGCTGGTGACCATTCTGAATGTTTCCATGCAAAATGTGGTCCCTCTCTTATCTTTCATTTTGTTGTCCCCACACAGAATCCAAAATTGATTTAGACTCCATTGTTCCCTTTGAAATATTCATTTTGGGGAAGCCTGACTCCAGCAACATTTAAGGTCTTATCTCCTTCTTCCATGTTATCCAGGAAAGTACAAAGAGTGATCCAAGGAATATGGATCCATCCAAAAGGGAACTGACAAAGTTAGTTTCAATATTACAAGAAAAAGAAAAATAATCTGGTTCCACACAGCAGTGAAAATCAATATGTCCTTTATTGTAGTAGGTAAGCATTTTCTCAGAATAACATTCGCTTCATCAGACCAACAAAGACAGAATAGCAGTTACATTTTTAAACACTAAAACATCCAATCAAAAAGTCAGATAAAATGTGCATCATAGCTAAAAGCCATGTGATAAAATACATTTGTAGAATATATAGATCAATATGTACTTAAAACTGGTAACAAATACAATAGTAAAAAATAATAAAAGATGGACTATTGAAACATATATGATAAAATATTAAAAGAAAGATCAATGCTTTAATGGCCGTGCTTTAAGGAAGGGTTTCAGGGAAACTCTGTTGTTTAAACCAGGAGGTTTATCAGCTTGAAAGCACAAAATCCATTTCTGTTCACTAGATTCTGTTCTATTATTTATGTCACCTCCTCTCTTGGTACTGTGCAGAATCTCTAGTACCATAAAGCTAAATTTATGTTCTTTACCCTCTTTAGCTACATGTAGTGATAGTGCGCTGGTTTCTTTAACATTCCTGATATCCCTAAAGTATACAAGTATTCTATCCTTAAACACCCGGTTCGTTTTCCCTATGTAAAATGAGAAGCAGGTAGCACAATAGCAAAAACAGACAACATTTTTTGTTCAACAATCTGCATAAAAAGCAGTATCTATCTTAAAACCCAAAGTGGGATGTGTGAAATGATTACCAATATGTATATGTGTACAGGCCATACAATTCCTACACATATGTGTACCAAGTCTATCAGATATTATAGTTGATTTAGTATTAAAGGATCGATAACAAAGCTGACTCTTAAGTGATCTATTATTTCTAAAAGCAAAATCTGGCTGTGTGCCAATGACCCCATTCAACTCATGTACGGTAGACAGAATATCCCAGTTCTTTTTAATAATATCTCATGCTACATGCGCAGTACTGGCAAAGGTCAATGGCATCCTTAGTTTATTCCTAGAGGTATCAGTGGAAGCATCACTTGAGAAAGTATTGTCAATATTATCCGTTGTTAATACTAGTGGGGAGGGGGGAAAAGTATGTCTGGCACTTACCTGATCTATGCTGCCACCCTTCTGTTATTTGAGAATCAATAAGTTTACTACTATAGCCTCTTTCTAAAAATTCTTAAGTGCTTGTAATGCAACAATGAGACTATCATCATCATTAAAATGTCTCATAGTTCGAAATATCTGTCCTTTCAACACATTGAATTTCGTATGATTCGGATGCATACTGCCACAGTGTAGAACATTATTCTTTCTAACAGTTTTCTTATACAAAGTAGTAGACACAGTGGCTAAATTATTTTTAGTAACTTTAACATCCAAAAACTATACTTCTTTATCAGAATATTCATAGGTAAAACTCAAAAAAGTATTCAACTGATTTAAGTATAAAAGAAACTCTTGTAGCAGCTGCTCTGAGCCATGCCACAACAAAAAAATATCATCCACAAAACGTTTATACCATTTGATGTTAACCTGGTATTCATTATTCAAAAGTACATGTTTAGCTTCCCAATTAGCTAGGGATAGGTTGGCGTAGCTATTAACACAAGCTGTGCCCATAGCTACGCCAACCTTTGTGCATAATAAACATCATTAAAAATAAACACATTGTTTTCTAGGATGATTTCCAAAAGTGTGCAAATAAGTGTCACCTTAGTATCAGGGGTGTTTCTCTCACACAGTAATTCTCTGACATTTTCAATTCCCCATTCATTGGGTATAACAGTGAAGAATGATTCAATATCCAGAGTTACAAATAAACATTGTGCTAAGATAATTTCATTTTTTTAGATAGCTCATTTAAAAAACTCTTGGTATCCTTTAAAACAGTGCTACAATTAGCCAAGGCAGCATGCAAAGTCTTTTCTACAAAAATAGAAAGTGGCTCAGTTACCCAACCTTGGCCTGAAACTATAGGGCGCATAGGTGGAGTTAAGGGATTCTTATATATTTTGGGTAGACCATATATCAAAGGGACTGTTGGATGTTCTACCTTGAAATACTCAAACAGTTGCTCAGATATCATGCCTGTTATTAATAAATCAAAGATTGTACTTTTTCTATGACACTACTGAGTATATGCATAGGTAAAATGGCATACGTATCAACGTCACTGAGATGACTTAACATAGATTCTATATATTTGTCCTTGTCGATAACAACAATACCACCTCCTTTATCAGCTGGACGTATTTCTATACTATTTAGTTCTTTCAATTCATCTAGAACTTGTAACTCTGCAGCTGATAAATTACTAAAATGATTAGTTTGCTTATCTAGAGACTTCTCTCTAAGTTGTTTTTCACAAAGGTCAATAAACAGATCTATAGTAGAATTACTAGGTGGTATGTAAGTGCTGGGCTTTCTAAATATACAATCAGCATTATTAGAATTACCAAACATAGCTTTAAGTGTAAGAGTTCTGCCAGAAAGGTGTAGGTCTTTAATTACCTCTGTTATGTCCATTCTTTGAGCCGGAACAAATGTTTACCTCTGTTTAACACAGATAATTGTGAGTCAGTTAAAGTTAAAGTAGAGATATTGTGAACTAAGCTTGTTTGTATCTCTTTCCTGACCTCATTTCGTCCTCCTGGCTGTGTAGTCGCCGTGTACGTTGATTTTGCAGGCGACCTCAATCTGCCTCTTATAGGCAGAGGTTCTTTCAATAAAAAATGTCCACGGGTGGAGCCTGATAGTACAGAGGCCTGCTCTGTGGAAATCAAACTCACACTGTAGCAATCTCTCATTTGACAACCATGTGGCCAAAGTGGTTAGAAAAACATTTTATATAGCCTACCTAATCATGAAGGGATTCACATCTAGATCAGGGGAGGTCATCGTGCCTCTTTACTCATCCCTCATCAGGCCCAAAATTGAGTGCAATGCCCCTTTTGGGATGCACCTTACCAGACACCTGCAGCAACTGGAAAGACCCCAAAAGTACCTCACCAAGAGGATCAAAGGGCTCAAACAGATGCCATATGCTGCCCGGTTAAAGAAACTCCAGCTCTACTCAGTGGCATACCGCCTGTTCAGAGGCGATCTGTGCCTGACGTATAAAGCCATGTCCAACCCGGAATTAATGGACATGCTGCACCTCAGAAAATCCAAATCCCATCGAGCTATGCCGAGAGACTTGAACCTCAGCACTGAAATAAATAGGACATGCTGGAGGGACAGATTCATAACCCAGAGGCTCCTTTCACTCTGGAATAAAATCCCAGTCCAGGTTAGGCAGAGTCCCTCATTGACTCTCTTCAAGAGGAATCTTGATGAGTGGATGGGAGATCGTAGGTTTACCCCGGGTATCACTTCTGTGTCACTGTTAGACAGAGGCACAGTATACTAACCTCGAAAAAGGGCATAGCAAAATAAATTTAAAATGGGTGGCGAAAGCCAAACACATTCTGGCTAGGCTTATAAATGCCCTAGGGCAGATAGCCTAGTATGAACCTATGAACCTATGAACACTGGAAGCCATGCTTGTTTTAGGTCTAACAGCTGCAGTGCTTGTGCTAGCATCAGAGTGACTGCTTACAGCAGCTACAGAAGTATTTAGGTTGACTTCTGAAACAATTCCCTCACTTACAGGAACAATAAGAACATTGGGTAAAAGTTCTGTGGGTTCTGTAGAAGTGGTAGTTTTAACCGCATTTGCATATGCTGCTTGTTCATCTGAAACTGCTGAATGCAATGTAGTTCTGGGTCTTACAGAGCTCTGCCCATTTCCTGTTATATGCTGTATGTTGGAGTTAGTATTAACCCTTTCATTTACCCAAGAGGAGACATTACCTTCTTTAAAATCCTTCAAATCCCTTTGTAATTTTTTGTTTTTGGAAGCAGAAAGTCTCTTGTCATATCCAGTAATATTTTCAAACTACACATCCATTTAACACCAACAAGTTCATCTGAATAGGTATTGTTAATTATGTTTTGCAACTCAGTGATTTCATTATAGTTTTAGCTCTTCTGGTCTAAAAAATTCGATAAGGAGCTGCATATATTTAGCGCTGCACTCAAGGTTAAGTAACTGCCAGCGCCTAAGTAGCTCAGGATAAGCTTGCCCATAACTGGGCATGGTGAGAACTCTAAGTCCCCTTGGTGCTATATTAAGGCTCAGTGAAGCCTCAAGATGAAAGCGTTGCCACTGCAAGCGCTTAAACTTATAAAGTTTATTCTCCAGATTGTGATAGTCATCTCTGAAAGCTGCAGATAAATCAGGATTATCTGGAGTCAGTGATGTTGTCTGCATATAAGTTCCATTAAGTAATGGATTAGTTTGAAAGTCCAGTAAAGTAGACAAACGATAGTTGTTCCTCCTCTTAGATGGCAAATCCATCGAAGGTACAAAGTTGTCCAAACGATCCATTTCATTTCCTGCAATATACCAAACGAAAACAGTCCTTGAACCAAATAAGGAATCAGATGCAAAAACCAGAGAATACAAGAAAAAGAAAAATAGTCTGGTTCCACACAGCAGTGAAAATCAATATGTCCTTTGTTGTAGTAGGTAAGCGCTTTCTCGGAATAACATCCGCTTCATCAGACCAACAAAGATAGAACAGCAGTTACATTTTTAAACACTAAAACATCCAATCAAAAATCAGATAAAATGTGCATCATAGCTAAAAGCCATGTGATAAAATACATCTGTAGAATATATAGATCGTTAAAAAAATGAATAAAACAAACTAAATGAACAATATGCACTTAAAACTGATAACAAATACAATAGTAAAAAATAATAAAAGATGGACTATTGAAACATATATGATAAAATATTAAAAGAGAGATCAATGCTTTAATGGCCGTGCTTTAATGAAGGGTTTCAGGAAAACTCTGTTGTTTAAACCAGGAGGTTTATCAGCTTGAAAGCGCAAAATCCATTTCTGTTCACTAGATTCTGTTCTATTATTTATGTCACCTCTGCTCTACCAAGAGAGGAGGTGACATCCTGGTTTAAACAACAGAGTCCATGCAATTTTTCTCTCGAAGCTGGCCTTAGACAATTTTATGAGTGCCCGTAGTTTTTTGCTAATACTGATCAGAGATTCCTTCCCTTTTTGGGATTTTGCTCTGTCATGTAGTAGCTTCCTCCTTCTATTGTATAGTTTGTTTATGGCTGGGGTCCGCCAGACAGGACGCCTGCCTTTGGAGGATTGGGTCTTGGTTTTGTTTGGGATTGCATGATCCATGCATTCCTGAAGGTGTTCATAGAATGCATTTATAAAGGATTCTGCTGTCTGGGCTGTATTTTCCACAGGCCTGGGGGCTTTGAAGGATTCCACCTCGGTTTTGAGGAGTGTGAAATTTGCTTTAGAGAAGTTTTTCACTGTGGTTTTCTGGGCAGGGGCTGGGGTTGGGATGTGAATATCTAGTGAGATTAGTTTATGGTCTGATCTTACCAGTGATGGATACACTTCTGGTCTGGAGCATAGAGTCCCCATGTTGGTGATGATCAGGTTCAGCATGTTTTCCCCTCTTGTGGGAGTGGTAACAAGTTGTTCCATAGCATTTGAGTTTATAAATTCTAGGAACCTTTGGGCTAGGGTGTTGGAGCTAGAGTAATGCTCCCAGTCTATGTTTGGGTAGTTGAAGTTGCCCAATATAATGGTGTTTGGAGAGACCTTCATATTTTCCAGTGTTCTCAGGAAGGCCAAGTGGGGCTCCTGGGTTTGGGAGGATGGTCTGTAGCAGGCTATAAACTGGAAGGCAGTTTTACCCACTGTTAGTTGTACATGGATAGTCTCTGATGCTTCGTGCTGTGCCACCAACCTGGAGGTGTGGGTATCTTTGACGAATATTGATACTCCCCCTCCTTTTGTGGTTCGGGTCAAGTTTTGGGGCCGGAAAACATGGTATGAGGTATAACCTAGTAGTGCTGGGGTGCTCTCGGGAGCCTTGAACCAGGTTTCTGTTACTGCACAGATATCGATGTTCTCCATGCAAAGGAGAGTTTCGAGTGCGTGCATCTTGAGGTTTAGACTTCTGGCATTGAGTAGCATTACTTTTACTTTCTTATCCCTGGTGATACCTATGAAGGTGGGTTTGTCTTTTGAGCCTTGCCTAAAAAAGGCACTATGGGGGTGGCAAGAGCCTTTGCCAATATCCAAAAGCCCAGGGGTGACAGGTGCAAGCCGTCCCTAGCGAAGCATCGTGGCTTGTCGAGCATGTCATCCCAGGCTGACAGGCATTGGATCCCCTTTGAATGACACCAATACTTAAGCCAATTGTTGAAATTGATAATCTTGTCTTCATATTGTGGCATCATTCTTGGTGAGGTAAGATGCTACTCAAGGTCAGGGTCATACTGGCCTGGGCTACATGCTCAGAGAGATCCTCTATGTCTCTTTTCATGTAGTCCAGGGAGGTACGTCTCAGGTCATTCACACCAGCATGGACAATGACTGAGTCATATTTGTACTTGCCTTGGAGTGACCTGAGTGCTTGTGTTATGTGGCGGATCCTAGCTCCCAACAGGCAGCTCACCGTGACCTTCTCCTTGTTCAGCCTGGTGAGTGGGACATCAGTGTGCCTGATGATAGAGTCACCTATTACAAGTGTATCAGGTGTGTTGTTTAGCCTTAAGGGCTGTGACTGTTCGGCACACTGGCTTTGTGAGCTATGTGTTGCACGTGTTTTGTTTTGGGGTAGTGGTTGCTTGGGTGTCTGTTTTGGAGGTCTCTGTTGCTTAGGCAGATTTTTATTTAGAGCCTCCGAGTATGTTTTTGTGTGTTTATGTGTTTGGTTTGCTGTCGTGGTAGGTCTATGTGAGACTGGAATTGTAGTGAGTGTGGTTTCCTTCTCCTCCTGACTGGTTATGCCAGTACTGAGTTGAGAGAGCTTAGCCTCCAGTTTGGCTATATGGTTGCATCTCTCACATGTGTTGGAATTTGTTGGGAGGAGGAGAGGGTTGTCTGTGTACATGAGGCAGTTGTAACATTGCCTCAAGATTCTCAGATTCACAAGCTGGACCGGAGAGGAGATTGACAACTGACCTTTGGACATGCTAGAATAGTATTGGGAAATCCTTTATAATTGAAAAAAGGGCCAATGGGGAACAAGGTACTCAAGGGGAGTTTGTGAGGGTGTAGTGCTTTTAAATTTTTAGTGCTGACTTATATAATTGCTTTAGTGAGCAACTGCCAGGCTTTAGAGTAGGAATAGGGTGTTTATTATGAGAACTAGATCAGTTCTACGGGAAAAAGTGATATATAGATTATATATATATATATATATATATATATATATATATATATATATATATACATACACATATATATATATTTAGATATAAATATATATATATATATATATACAGATATATATATAAAAAATATATATATATATATATATATATATATATATATATATGTATATATATATATATATATATATATATATATATATATATAAAACTTTGAAGCAAATACTGGAAGCAAGGGGAAAACTATGCAAGATGGAAATTATCAAAAAGCGAGTAATCACAACCATCTAGGGTTGGAGCACTTGAAATAAAGTTGAAAATCTTTATTTAAAAATCAGAAATTAGTGGCTGTCAGTTATTTTTATTTGATCCTCTGACAGTCTGTTTTTAGTATATTTTTTATAAATGTTTTAATTAGATCTTGTGTATCCATTGTTGGTTTGTGTTGATTAATCTTATTTAAAGGAGACCTGAAAAAATTCAGAATATCTTCTGTTTCAGTAACCTGCTTTTTACTACTAGAGGAGTTTCTTTGACATGGTTAGCTTTTACAATCATTTTTGTTCTAGTAGCTAATTTATGTATGGATTTATGATTTATGGAATAGTTATTTTAATCTTTTTTAAATTTATCTTAGTTTTATGTTGTAAAATGTCTACAGATTTACTGTTCAAGCTATTTATTTCAAACCCAATAAGGCACCTAGAAATGATGATATAATACCTGAACTATGCAAAATGGTGACTAAGGATGCTGTGAGCATTTTACTAGCGGTATTTTCAATAGTTAAAGGACTTATGAAGGTATCACCATCCTGGGAATACTCCATAATATCCCTAATTTTTAAAACCTGACAAGGACTGAACACAATGTTCAAAATCCACAAAAGATGCCAGACGTCCATAAAACGAACCGTTTATTGAAACTAGTAAACTGAAGCGCTTTGCAAAGCACTTTTCGTTCAAGTCATACACGAACTTCATCAGATGCCATAAAATCAAATAGTACTGTTTAAATACTATACATAATCCATCAGCTGATGAATTAATTAAAAACATTAAAGGAATATAATCCTTATTTCAAATCAGTACATGAATACTATACATAATTACTAAATTCAATTAAATACTAATATAATACCTGAGTCCCCCATTCAGTCATATCAAATAATTAAAAAATTGAAAAATTAAAAAAGTAAAACAAAGGCACAAAACTCAAGGAATAAAGCGTAGAAGAAAGCAGTCTAACATAACCAGCAGCTACCGCAGTATAACCATAACATAACCCTATTCTTTTGATTCTATTTCTATATACATATTTATAAAACATATAGTTTTCTATATTTAATTTATTTGTATTTTTTATCTATATACATACATATGCATATATATATATATATATATATATGTACATATAAATAATTATGTATAGTATTCATGTACTGATTTAAAATAAGGATTATATTCCTTTAATGTTTTTAATTAATTAATGTCTTGATAGATGAAAGCGCTTAACCTGACAGTTGATTTTTTATATTAATAAACCATTTGGAAGAAGGAAAAAGGAGGTGGCATAATTCTTTGTGATGGTGCCTTGTTACGTTTGTGGAGCAGAACTTTCAAGTGATATTATTTGGTTGACTGTTCCCAGGTTCAGTACCTTTACTAGTTGTTGCAGAATGGATTCATTAGATGAACTCCCGTCTATTTTTTCCCCGAGGCAAGAGGAGATTCGGGATTTACAATCAGAGATGGCGATTATGCGAGGGGAGCTCACCAGGTTGCTGGAAATGATGTCGCAACCCAACACACATACTATTAATGAGAACGAGATGACGTCAACTCGTACGCTTACCCGGAGATGTGGCGGTGAAGTTCTAGGTGAGGGAGAGAGTAATGGTGTTCCAGGAAATTGTGGATCTCTTCAAAGGCAGCATTCGGGAGACAAAGAGGATGGAAGAGGTTCGTTAGGAGTTAGTGCAAACGGTTCGATTATGGATTACAACATTTCAGGTGCCAAACCAAGATGAACTGTACCTAAGTATGCCTTTGTGGCTAATGACCAACACCCAGGTACTGTAAAACGCACTTTAACCGAAAAAGGAAAAGGAAAAGTGCGTTATAATTTTAACAATTTTTTAACAGATGAATACAATTTTGATGGGGGGTATAAACCGGACTCAGCAGGAAATAAAAAACTGCATGAAGGGGCTGAGGAAAGAACATTGAAAGACTTAATATTTGACTTTGGGAAAAAGCTCAAAATTTTAAAAAGTATCCAGTTGGACAATGTATATTTGAAAAAATGTTTGGATGAGGGTATTGTACCAATGGGACTGAGATTTTTCAAAATTCCTATGGGGATTGTAATAGATACTATTGTGCAAGCAGAGTGTACAAAAATGTTCAATGAGTTTGGTTTCACCTTTATGAAATTCATCATTAATTGTAACGACAAAAAGATATGCACGCTTATGATTGAATTAGAGGAACTGAATAACATCATACAAAGTGATTTATTATATGATCAATGTGAATTATTTTTAGAGTCACGATATAAATGGGTTGAGGGACAGGTGGCAAAACAATATGATAGGAAATGTAAGAAAATGAATAGGGACCTCGACCAGTACAAAAATGGTAATGCTTATAGATGGGACAAGAAAACAGCTACCACTAAGGAAAGGGGTTTTACTAGTAAAAAAGGGAATAGGAACTACCAATTTAATAATAGGGAACATGGAAATTATAGGGATTATGGTATTAACAGAGGGAATCTGAGGGACAATTACGGGGGGGGGGGGAGACCCCAACATTACAATTTTTTAGAGTAAGAATGGGGATGAGAAGGAATGGATGTAATTGGACCCCAGGGGAACAGATGGAAGAGGGGAAACAGCAACAGCAAACGGAATTAGGTGGAATTGTTAGGGGGGGTACATATGGAAAATGAAGAGGGCATTGTAAAGGTGAACGACATTGTAAGTAAATGGAATGACTTCACCATATACAATTACACATGTTTGGATTTGAAAAGGGAACATTTTACGCTGTTATCTAAAGGGATGAAATACATTTCCAATGACAAATTCAATTTGGTAGATTATGTCGTAGATGTCAAAAAGTATATTAGAAAATTAAATTTGGGGGTATTCTTTAGAGGTAAATCGTCTAAGGGACTTAATGAATTCAAAAAGATGAGCACCTTCACACCCCCCTTAAACATCTTGTTAGCAACTTTCGAGAAACTAGTGATAGATGAGATCTATATATATGGTAGGAAAAACAGATCGAGAAACACAATACACAACCTCACGAAGAAAGAGGTTATTATATTGAAGGAAATTCAGAAAGACAACAATTTGAGAATAATGAAACCCGATAAGGGAGGGGGGGGTTGTACTTTATGGTAAAGAGGATTACGCTAACAGGATGAACAGCATCCTGCTCAACTCTGGGAACTACGACTCTGCTTCTCTTAATGAGGTGAACATAGGATACCACAAAGTAGACCTTTTTTGGAAGATTTATTATTAGAAAATAGAATAGATGGAGACCTATAGAACACCCCATTATAAGCACAATCGTAGGGATACCCAAAGTCCACAAGGATATTAACAACCCCCCTTTCAGGCCTATTATATCAGGGAGTGATTCAAAAACCTTTCCTTTTGGGAAGGTGATTGACAAATGGCTCAAACCTATATACAAAAATATTCTGCATGTAGTAATAGATTCATGGGATTTTTTGAGTAGGTTACAGCCCGAATTGGCCACAGGTGCAGAATGGCTGATAACCATCGACATAGTAGATTTATTTTCTAGCATACCGAAAGATGAAGGAATGTTAAGATTTCAAGAAAGTATTAGAAAGAAAAGTGACACTACATGGGAGAGAACTCTGTTAATAATGGAGTTCATGGATGTTGTTTTATCTCACAATTACATTATGTATGAAGGGGAGTATTTCAGACAAAAGAAGGGGGTAGCCATGGGGGCGGCTTGTGCCCCCATGTTTGCCAACTTGTTTCTTACCGATTGGGAAGAGGAGTTTATATTTAATACAGATTGGTTTAGATATATGGGATGCTATTTGCGCTTTTTGGACGATATTTTTGTCATTTGGAAGGGGAATAAGGAGCAACTGGACAGTTTTAAGAGCTATTTGAACACATGTAGTGACTTCCTAAAGTTTACATTTGGTGAGGACAGAGTTTCTATCCCCTATTTAGACACCAGGATAACCCTGGAGAATGGGAAATTTAAATCCAATATATTTAGGAAAGACACTTTTAGCAATTCATACCTCCAGTTCAACAGTAGTCATCCCATGGCCCAAAAAAGAAATATAATCAAAGGCCAATGTATTCGGGCGGCCCGGATGACATCTGACATCAATGATGTAGATTGTGAGTTAGAGAAGATAGGGATGTATTTCACGAAAAGGGGGTATCCTACTGGTATTGTGATAGATGTCATCAACTATGTTAAAAGGCAATGGGGTAAGAAGTACAAACCCCTGTTGGGAAGTAAAGATTGGAGTGCATGTGATACCCTTGTAACGAGGGATACTATTAGTTCTAACGACAATACAAAATATGGTAAAGCCTGTGTTTTACAATATGCAACCCATAGTAGAGATGTTAGGAAGATTTTGGAAAAACATTGGAATATTATGAAGGTGGACAATGAAGTTTCCAAAATAGTGGGGGACAAACCATCATTTGTTTTCAAGAATGGATGAAATATGAAGAAATTATTGGAAACAAAAACAAGACCCCAGGGCATTAGCGACAAAGGGACACAGAGATGTGGGACCTGTAGGCAGTGTCATTATATTATCAATTCCCCCACAATTACACTCAAAGATACGAACGGAACTAAGATACAGTTCCAAAAGGGCAATTGTAGGTCCAAGCATCTGGTGTATTTAGCCAAGTGTACCAAGTGTCCAAGTTTTTATGTGGGCAAGACCACCAGATGCTTAAGAAACAGGATATATGACCATGACTATAGTATCAAAAAGGGTGATGAAAAAAATGCCTTATGGAAACATTTGAATGAAAATAAAGAATGTTCAGGATTCCAGTTTGGGATTCTGGAGTTGGTCAAGCCCAACCCTAGGGGGGGGTGATATTAGGAGGGTAGTGTGGGGAAAGAGAAGTAAAATGGCAAATCAAGTTGAATGCATCTGTTCCCCCAGGTATAAATGAGTATTTGTCAATTAAGCCCATTTTAGAAGCTGATAGGAGGTAGAATAAGGGCATTAATGGTTTTTAAATGCATTATTTTAGAAAATATTTAAAAAAAAAAAGTCTTAAAAGTTTCATTAAATGTTATTTATCATATATTATAAGTTTTTGAATGAGAAAGGCAGTCAAATGTGTTTTGTATTAGCATTTCATTTATTAATTCATTTGTAGGTTATTTGAATTATGAATGTATGTTAAACATATTATTATACTATGTAAGGAAGTTCAAGTTCATGCACTAGCACTTTAAAAGTTAATTTGGAACATAACATGTGATTAATTAGGATGTATATAAGGATGGTGAGGCAATTGTTTTCTGTTCTGATGAAGTCTTGATAGATGAAAGCGCTTAACCTGACAGTTGATTTTTTATATTAATAAACCATTTGGAAGAAGGAAAAAGGAGGTGGCATAATTCTTTGTGCTGGTGCCTTGTTACGTTTATGGAGCACAACTTTGAAGTGATTTTATTTGGTTGACTGTTCCCAGGTTCAGTACCTTTACTAGTTGTTGCAGTATGGATTCATTAGACGAACTCCCGTCTATTTTTTCCCCGAGGCGAGATGAGATTCGGGGTTTACAATCAGAGATGGCGATTATGCGAGGGGAGCTTACCAGGTTGCTGGAAATGATGTTGCAACCCAACACACGTATCCTTAATGAGAACGAGATGATGTCAACACGCACGCTTACCTGGAGATGTGGCGGTGAAGTTCTAGGTGAGGGAGAGAGTAATGGTGTTCCAGGAAATTGTGGATCTCTTCAAAGGCAGCATTCGGGAGACAAAGAGGATGGAAGAGGTTCGTTAGGAGTTAGGGCAAATGGTTCAATTATGGATTACAACATTTCGGGTGCCAAACCAAGATGAACTGTACGTAAGAAGACGTATGCCTTTGTGGCTAATGACCAACACCCAGGCACTGTAAAACGCACTTTAACCGAAAAAGGAAAAGGAAAAGTGCGTTATAATTTTAACAATTTTTTAACAGATGAATACAATTTCGATGGGGGGTACAAACCGGACTCAGCATGAAATAATAAAAAAGCACATGAAGGGACTGAGGAAAGAACATTGAAAGATTTAATATTTGATTTTGGGAAAAAGCTCAAAATTTTAAAAAGTATCCAGTTGGACAATGTATATTTGAAAAAATGTTTAGATGAGGGTATTGTGCCAATGGGACTGAGATTCTTCAGAATTCCTATGGGGATAGTAATAGCTGCTATTGTGCAAGCTGAGTGTACTAAAATGTTCGATGAGTTCAGTTTCACCTTTATGAAATTCATCATTAATTGTAACGACAAAAAGATATGCACGCTTATGATTGAATTAGAGGAACTGAATAACATCATACAAAGTGATTTATTATATGATCAATGTGAATTATTTTTAGAGTCACGATATAAATGGGTTGAGGGACAGGTGGCAAAACAATATGATAGGAAATGTAAGAAAATGAATAGGGACCTCAACCAGTACAAAAATGGTAATGCTTATAGATGGGACAAGAAAACAACTACCACTAAGGAAAGGGGTTTTACTAGTAAAAAAGGGAATAGGAACCACCAATTTAATAATAGGGAACATGGAAATTATAAGGATTATGGTATTAAAAGAGGGAATCTGAGGGACAATTACGGGGGGAGACCCCAACATTACAATTTTTTAGAGGAAGAAAGGAGATGGGAAGAAATGGATGCAATTGGACACCAGGGGAACAGATGGAAGAGTGGAAACAACAACAGCAAACAAAATCAGGTGGAAACATTATAGGGGTACACGTTGAAAACGAAGAGGGTATTGTAAGGGTGAATGACATTGTAAGTAAATGGAATGACTTCACCATGTATAATTATACGTGTATGGATTTGAAAAGGGAACATTTTACGCTGTTATCTAAAGGGATGAAATATATTCCCAATGACAAATTTAATTTGGTAGATTATGTTGTAGATGTCAAAAAGTATATTAGGAAATTAAATTTGGGGGTATTCTTTAGTGGTAAACCGTATAAGGGACTTAATGAATTCAAAAAGGTCAGCACCTTCACACCCCCCCTTAAATAATTTGTTAGCAACTTTCGAGAAACTAGTGATAGATGAGATCTATCTATATGGTAGGAAAAACAGATCGAGAAACACAATACACAACCTCACGAAGAAAGAGGTTATTATATTGAAGGAAATACAGAAAGACAACAATTTGAGAATAATGAAACCCGACAAGGGAGGGGGGGTTGTACTTTATGGTAAAGAGGATTACGCTAACAGGATGAACAGCATCCTGCTCAACTCTGGGAACTACGTCTCTGCTTCTCTTAATGATGTGAGCATAGGATACCACAAAGTAGACCTTTTTTTGGAAGATTTATTATTAGAAGATAGAATAGATGGAGACCTATACAACTTTCTGAAAGTAGAACACCCCATTATAAGCACAATCGTAGGGATACCCAAAGTCCACAAGGACATCAACAACCCCCCTTTCAGGCCTATTATATCAGGGAGTGATTCAAAAACCTTTCCTTTTGGGAAGGTGATAGACAAATGGCTCAAACCTATATACAAAAATATTCTGCATATAGTAATAGATTCATGGGATTTTTTGAGTAGGTTACAGCCCGAGTTAGCCATAGGTGCAGAATGGCTGATAACCATTGACGTAGTAGATTTATTTTCCAGCATACCGAAAGATGAAGGAATGTTAAGATTTCAAGAAAGTATTAGAAAGAAAAGTGACACTACATGGGAGAGAACTCTGTTAATAATGGAGTTCATGGATGTTGTTTTATCTCACAATTACATTATGTATGAAGGGGAGTATTTCAGACAAAAGAAAGGGGTAGCCATGGGGGCGGCTTGTGCCCCCATGTTTGCCAACTTGTTTCTTACTGATTGGGAAGAGGAGTTTATTTTGAATACAGATTGGTTTAGACATATGGGATGCTATTTGCGCTTTTTGGACGACATTTTTGTCATTTGGAAGGGGAATAAGGAGCAACTGGACAGTTTTAAGAGCTATTTGAACACACGTAGTGACTTCCTAAAGTTCACATTTGGTGAAGACAGAGTTTCTATTCCCTATTTAGACACCAGGATAACCCTGGAGAACGGGAAATTTAAATCCAATATATTTAGGAAAGACACTTTTAGCAATTCATACCTCCAGTTCAACAGTAGTCATCCCATGGCCCAAAAAAGAAATATAATCAAAGGCCAATGTATTCGAGCGGCCCGGATGACATCTGACATCAATGATGTAGATTGTGAGTTAGAGAAGATAAGGATGTATTTCACGAAAAGAGGGTATCCTACTGGTATTGTGATAGATGTCATCAACTATGTTAAAAGTCAATGGGGTAAGAAGTACAAACCCCTGTCGGGAAGTAAAGTTGGGAGTGTATGTGATACCCTTGTAATGAGGGATACTATTAGTTCTAACGACAGTACAAAATATGGTAAAGCCTGTGTTTTACAATATGCAACCCATAGTAGAGAGGTTAGGAAGATTTTGGAAAAGTATTGGAATATTATGAAGGTGGACAATGAAGTTTCCAAAATAGTGGGGGACAAACCATCGTTTGTTTTCAAGAATGGAAGAAATATGAAGAAACTATTGGAAACAAAAATAAGACCCCAGGGCATTAGTGACAATGGGACACAGAGATGTGGGACCTGTAGACAGTGTCATTACATTATCAATTCCCCCACAATTACACTTGAAGATACGAATGGAACTAAGATACAGTTCCAAAAGGGTAATTGTAGGTCCAAGCATCTGGTGTATTTAGCGAAGTGTACCAAGTGTCCAAGTTTTTATGTGGGCAAGACCACCAGATGCTTAAGAAACAGGATATATGACCATGATTATAGTATCAAAAAGGGTGATGAAAAAAACGCCCTATGGAAACATTTGAATGAAAATAAAGAATGTTCAGGATTCCAGTTTGGGATTCTGGAGTTGGTCAAGCCCAACCCTAGGGGGGGGGTGATATTAGGAGGGTAGTGGGGGAAAGAGAAGTAAAATGGCAAATCAAGTTGAATGCATCTGTTCCCCCAGGTATAAATGAGTATTTGTCCATTAAGCCCATTTTAGAAGCTGATAGGAGGTAGAATAAGGGCATTAATGTTTTTTAAATGCATTATTTAAGAAAATATTTTTTAAAAAAAAGTCTTAAAAGTTTCATTAAATATTATTTATCATATATTATAAGTTTTTGAATGAGAAAGGCAATCAAATGTGTTTTGTATTAGCATTTCATTTATTAATTCATTTATAGGTTATTTGAATTATGAATGTATGTTAAACATATTATTATACTATGTAAGGAAGTTCAAGTTCATGCACTAGCACTTTAAAAGTTAATTTGGAACATAACATGTGATTAATTAGGATGTATATAAGGATGGTGAGGCAATTGTTTTCTGTTCTGATGAAGTCTTGATAGATGAAAGCGCTTAACCTGACAGTTGATTTTTTATATTAATAAACCATTTGGAAGAAGGAAAAAGGAGGTGGCATAATTCTTTGTGCTGGTGCCTTGTTACGTTTGTGGAGCACAACTTTCAAGTGATTTCATTACAATTAAGCCAAGAGCATCTGGAATCATGTCTTCATATAATATATGGTTAAAATTCAAAGAACTGCTGGATAAACAGACTTTAATAATTAACCAATGACTACTCATCACATTTCTTTTTCTGTTTAAAAAGCTTTGTTTTATGGTAGACACAATTGTAAGTAATTATTTTAGTTGTTTATTATTGTTCTTATAGAGATGTATATTTGTTTCATAATGTTTCTATAATCATATATTAATTTTTTGTTGTTAAAATTTTCAATAAAAACAACTGAGGAAAAAAAGAAATGAGTGCTGAACAATATGAAATGATTGAAAAAGTTATAACTTCAAATAGCTCAGCCATAAAAATCAGTGTGACTGCTAACTGCATGCAACAAGAGATCTTGAGAGGAGGTGCTTATGTAGGACGTTATGGGTAAAAAACAAGAAAGGTGAAGGAATAATTGCCTGAGAAACCATTAGGTGCTCTGTTGCTTATCACCTAATGGCCATAATTCTGCTGTTACTGAGGACAGACTCCGTTATCCTAGAATAAACATTTTCCACATACAACTGTTAGGTTCATAGGTTCATAGGTAGGCACTAGGTTATCTGCCCGAAGGCATTTATAAGCCTAGCTGGAATGTGTTGGCTTTTGCCACCCCCTTAGATTAGTTTCCTGTGCCTCTGTCCAGCAGAGCCATTGAAGTGAGCACTGGCGTAAACTTTCTGTTTTCCATCCACTCGTCAAAGTTTCTCTTGAAGATGGTTAGCGAGGAGCTCTGTCTAATGTTGATTGGAATCTTGTTCCACAGCATGGGAAGTCTCTGGGACAGGAATCTATCCCTCCAGCATGTCCTATTTATCGTTGTGGTGAGGTTTAGATCCCTGGAGTTTGTTGCTTGAGGGGATATTTTTTTCTTTAGGTGGAACATGTCCATCAATTCTGGGTTGGACATGGCCTTGTATGTCAGGCAGAGATCACCTCTGAGTAGGCATTATGCAACCGAGTACAGCTGGAGTTTCTTCAGTCGAGCTGCATAGGGCATCTGCTTGAAACCAGTGATCCTCTTGGTGAGGAACTTCTGTGGTCTTTCCAGTTGTTGCAGGTGTCTTGTAAGGTACATCCCAAATGGGGCATTGTACACTATGATGGGTCTGATGAGTGATGCGTAGAGGGGCCCAATGACCTCTTTCGATCTGGATGCAAACCCTTTTGTGATTAGGTGGGCCACATAGAAGGATTTTCTAACCACTTTGGCAATGTGATTATCAAAGGAGAGGTTACTATCTACTTGGGTCCCCAGATCCCTTATTACGTCTTCCATATTTAGGAGGCTACCTCCTATGTGGTAGTTTGTGGGTACTTTGTTTTTTCCAAAGGGGATGACTATGCACTTTTTGGCATTTAGCTTGAGACCATGTTTTTGACACCAGGTATCAGTCTCAGTGAGACCCTTTTGGAGGATGTCTGTGTCAGCCGGAGAGTCAATTATAGCCCCTAGTTTACAGTTGTTTGCGAACTTGGTGAGCCATAGTCCTCCTGTGCTTGCCTGTACCTCTGAGAAGTATATGCTGAACAGGAGGGGTCCTAGGACTGAGCCCAGGGGAATGCTACTTATAACAGGTTTAGAGTCAGACCTAGTTCCTGCAACTCTTACCATGTGGGTTTTGTCCGTGAGCCAGTTGGCAACCCATCTCGTAACGTAGGGGTTTATGTTCAGGCTGGTGAGCTTGTCTATAATGCCAGAGTGGGAAACAGTGTTGAAGGCCTTTGCGAGGTCTAGGTAGGCTGTGTGGACCACCTTTCCCTCATCTATAGCCTTGGTAACTGTCTTAAAGAAGTCCACCAGGTTTAGGAGGCATGATCTGCCCTTAACAAAGCCAGACTGGGTTGGGTCCAGTGTTTGGAGGTTTCCAGTGTCTCTGTTAATGAGATCCATGATGATGCACTCCATAGCTTTGCAGACCAAGCTAGTCAGGTTTATAGGGCAATAGTTCCTGGGGTCTGTTGTGGCTCCATCTTTGTGGAGCGGAATAACCGTTGCTGTGTGCCACTCTGTGGGCATGTAACCTGTGGAGAGGCTGTTTAAACAGTGTGTTTAGGTGAGGGGTTAGTTCATCTTTGAGCTCGTGTAGGATGCAGCTTGGGACACCATGCAGTCCCATTAATGCTGTGTTTTTGGCTTTGGAAAGGGCTGTTTTAACCTGAGTGTCTGTGATTTCAGCGGCACTACATTCTTCTGGTATAGTTATGGGCCCTTTTGGGGGTGAGAGGGGGAGTGAAGTTTGCACTGAACCTGTCTGCCAGGATGTTGGCTATATCGGTCGGTTCATTGCATTTTGTGCCATTCTGCACTAACTCCGAACAGATCTGAGAATTGCCACTTAGATTCTTGACATAGCTAAAGAATGCCTTGTGGTTATCTTTGGAGTCCATGGCAATTTTTCTTTCGAAGCTAGCCTTGGATGATTTTATGAGGGAAAGTAGTTTCTTGCTGATACTAATCAGGGATGTCTTCCCTTCTTGGGATTTTACTCTTTTCTGTACTAGTTTCCTCATTCTATTGTATAGCTTGCTTATGGCAGGGGTCCACCAGACTGGTTTCCTTTTCTTGGAGGAGTGAATCTTGGTTTTGTTTGGGATCCATGCGTTCTTGTAGGTGCCCATAGAGTGCATTAGTAAAGGATTTTGCAGCTTGACAGCATTATTCTTTAGAATGGGGGCTTTGAAACTTCCCACCTCAGTCTTAAGTAACGTGAAGTTTGCTTTTGAAAAGGTTTTCATGGTGGTTTCTTTGTCCGGGAGTGGTGGCATAATGTGGATATCCAGAGTGATTAGTTTATGGTCAGATCTAACCAGGAGGGGTTGACCTCTGGTGTGGAACACCGGTCACCCATGTTGGTGATGACTAGGTCCAATATGTTGTCACCTCTGGTGAGGGTGTTAACCAGTTGATCCAGGGCATTTTAGTTTATAAATTCTAGGAAATGTTGGGCCAGGGAGTTCGTACCTGAGTAGTTCTCACAATTAATGTTTGGATAATTGAAATCACCCAATATCAGGGTGTTTGGTAGGACCTTTATGTTTCTCAGTGTTTCCAGGAATGCGGAGTGGGGGTCCTGGGACATGGTGGGTGATCTGTAGCAAGCTATAATTTGAATAGCAGTTTTGCCCATTGTTAGTTGCACGTGGATGATCTCTGAAGCATCGTGCTGTGCCAATAACCTGGAGGTGTGGGTATCGTTGATGAATATGGATACTCCCCTGCCTTTTGTATTTCGGTCTGGGTTTTGTGGCCAAAATGTATGGTATGAGTTGTAGCCTGGTAGTGCTGGGGTGCTCTCTGGAGCCTTAAACCAGGTTTCTGTTACTGCACATATATTGATTTTCTCCATACTGAGGAGTGCCTCGAGTGCGTGCATTTTGAGGTTTTGACTTCTGGCATTGAGCAGCATTACCCTCAGTTTTTGTTACTTGTGCTATTTACGGCAATGGGTTTGTCTTTTGAGCCTTGCCTAAAAAAGGCACTATGGGGGTGGCAAGAGCCTTGGCCAGTATTCGAAAGCCTAAGGTTGACAGGTGCAAGCCATCTCTAGCAAAGCAGCGTGGCTTGTCGAGCATGTCATCCCAGGCTGACAGACACTGGATCCCCTTTGAATGACACCAGAAGCTTAGCCAATTGTTGAAATTGATAATTTTTTCTGTATACCGTGATATCATTCTCTTGGTGAGGGCAGGATGCTACTCAGGGTCAGGGTCATACCAGCCTGGGCTATGTGATCAGAGAGCTCCTCCATGTCCCTTTTCATGTAGTCCAGGGAGGTACGGCTCAGGTCATTCACACCAACATGGACAATGACAAAGTCATATTTGTACTTGGTCTGGAGTCACCTGAGTGCTTGTGTTATGTGGCGGATCCTGTCACCTGACAGGCAACTAACAGTAACCTTCTCCTTGTTGAGCCTAGTGAGTGGGACGTCAGTGTGCCTGACTATAGCATCACCTATTACTAGTGTGTTTGGTATGTTATTTTGCCTTAAGGGCTGTGATTGTGTGGCACACTGGTTTTGTGAAGTATGTGTTTCATGGTTTGTGTTGGGGGGGTGGAGTTTTCTCAGATGTCTGCTTTGGAGGTCTCTGTTGCTTTTGCAGATTTTTATTTAGAGCCTCTGAGTATGTTTTTGTGTATTTATGTGTGTTTTTTGCCAGTGCTGGATGTTCATCGTGCATACAGCTGCAGTCATAACAGATGGGGTTCTCCTGCCGTCAGGCGGGTCCTCGGTCGTCCGAATTCCAAAGTCTAGGTCCGGCTTTGGTTGTCATCACTTCTTCCCTGATGTCAGTGCGACAGGGGTATAAAACAACCAGCCGACGCCATTTCCTTCAGTCTTTTTTGCTGCGCGAAGCCCGAAGCAGAAGCAGTTCACAAGTGCCGGTCGGCCAGCTCCTGAGATCACGAATATTTTTCAACCGAAGACTTCTAGAAAGCTAAGTGCCCGTTAGAAACTTTTCTTGCCTCAGACCGATGTCAGACAAAGTTAATAATTGCATTTCATGTGGGAAGCAAATACCGCATAAGGATTTCCATTCCCTCTGTATACCTTGCTTAGGCCCAGACCACGACGTCTCGGCATGTCGTTTTTGTGCTACATTCAACAGACGCACTATTAAGCATTGGGCGGAGTTCGCCCAACACTATTTTGGCAAAAAGTTTAATTACAACATGTCGTCGGATACTCCGACTCCAATTTTGAGTAAACGACGTAAAGATAAGGACCGACATATGAGGTCCGCGACTTCTACCGACACCACGCTAAAGCCGACTACATGTGCTCCGGTTCTCAGCGAGGCACCTACGCAGCCCCTGACTACCGATGACACTTCATTAGCAGTGTCTTCTGTGCCCGAGGTCGCAGGCTCTTCAGCCCACACCCCGACTACAGATACCGAAGTCACTCTTGTCGGGGAAACTCAGAGTTCAGACAGGCCTGCCACCTCTCAAGGTGTCTTCAGGCCTTCTTCTTCTTTTTCCATTAAGGCTTACACTAAATCTAAAGCAGCCATGCATTCTAAAAGACAAGCTCTACAGGGCCCCTCTCAAGGCCCCATGCCTAAAAAGCAGATGCTCAAAATGGCTGAGGATTTGATTACTCTTATCAGGGGTTCTCAACCCCCCTCAGACAAAAGGCCCAGAGTGGAGGAAGAATACCTTTCCTCGGACCAGGCCTCCATTACTTCAGAGCACTCTGAGGACCAGGAACATTCTTACTCCCCTTTTGAAGATTCTGATGCAGAGGAGTCCATTCCCTCTGTCTCCCCCCCTGAGGATTACTCTTTTGGGGAAACCTTGCATACCTTGAGGGAACACTTCCACTGGGAAGGCCAAGAGTGCTCAGACTCCAAGAAAAGGCTCAGGGATTTCCTCTTGTTCCCTCAGCACAGGCCTCTGGCTATACCTCCTGTCTTAGACATACTAGATGATGTGTATTCAGATGCCAGCCTTAACCCAGATTCTTTACCTCCAGCTCCAGTCAAGCCTGACAGGTATAACCGGGTTCCTGATTCACACCAATTCCTATACAAAAGCCATGCGGCTGACCCAGAAACTATTTCACAGGGTCCCAAGGGAATTAAGGCCTCCACTGCCAAAAATCCATTACTTTCAGAGAGAGATTCTAGAGCTTTAGAAAGGTGGGGGAAAAGGTATACACCTCGGCCACTTTAACCATGAGGGCATTAAACTGTCAGTTCCATATGTTAAAGTAACAACAGTTTTTGTTATCTCAGTTGAAAAGCAAAATGTCACAACCTGAACAACCAGACTTGAAGGAGTTGCAGGATTTGTTGCATAGTGCAGAGCAAGTGGGTAAACATACCTTGCAATGTGGTTTTGATGCTTTAGAGGCCTCTTGTAGAGCTGCTGTTACAGGATCAGTCATACGTAGACATGCTTGGCTCAAAGAGCAAACCTTACCAGATCATGTCAAAGCTAAATTACTAGATGCACCTCTTCAAAAAGATGTATTGTTTGGTGTTAAAGCTGAGGAGGTATTAAAGAAAATAGAGGAAAAGGCAAAATCAATGCAAACAGTGAAAGATTTATTTATTTATTTATTTATTTTATTTAACATTTGTTGACCGGGAATGTCCGACTAGGTTCCACAGAGCCTGTTTTCAGCGGAGGCCTGGGGAGAAACGCTCCAGATGCATGTCTTTGGAATGTGGGAGGAAACCGGAGTACCCAGAGGAAACCCATGCGAACACAGGGAGAACATGCAAACTCCACACAGAAGGCACCCCAGCCGAGAATCGAACTGGAGAACCTCTTGCTGTGAGGCGACAACGTTAACCGCTGCACCACTGTGCCGCCCACCCATTTCCTACAGGTACAACCGCCACGTTTCAGTAGAAATTGGCCTTCAAAAAATTGGTCCTTTCCAGCCACGGACAGACCTCAAAGAGTAGATACAGGCGTCCGAGAGGTAGAGGGCAAATTCAAGGATCATTTAGAGGCAGACAATGGCTAACACCTACACCAAGAGGGGGTGAGGATAGTTCACAGCCATTCAGAAAGCAGACCCAATGACTTTCCCCTTTGCATGCCAAGCAAGGCTCAAATGGCAGCACCTTTAGGAGGAAAACTGGCATTATTTTCGAAAAATTGGCATATTGTCACAAAAGACAAATGGATCCTGGACATTATAGACAGAGGCTACAGATTCCACTTTCACACCCTTCCAGAAATGAGAGGCATGCCAAACCTGCCACACAGTCAAAGGGCAGAGGCACAAAAATAAATTTCAGATCTCATGGACATGAAAGCTATTCAAGAGGTACCTGCACAAGAACAGGGTCAAGGTTTTTATTCCAGACTATTTCTGGTACCAAGGAAGGGCAAAGATTGGAGACCTATTTTGGACCTATCCATCCTAAACACATATTTACTCGTACCAAAGTTCAAGATGCTCACATTACAGCAGCTTCTTCCCATGCTGGGCAAGGAGTCTTGGCTGATGACATTGGACCTCAAGGAGGCATACCTGCATGTCCCAATCAGACAAGATGGCAGAAGATACCTCAGATTTCTTGCAGGTTCATCCCATTATCAATTCTCTGCATTGCCCTTTGGCTTATCTACTGTGCCCAGAGTGTTCACGAAATGCCTGGCATCAGTAATTGCCTTCCGCAGACTTCAAAGGAAACAAATATACCCATATCTGGACGACTGCCTGATCCAAGCTGACAGCAAACACACTCTTCTGAAACACCTGGCATTTGTAATAATGTTGTTGAAATCTCTGGGATACACAGTCAACAAAAAGAAGTCAAGACTAATACCCTCTCAAACAATAATTTTCCTGGGTGCCAGCTTGGATACAAACACCCAGATGGCCTACATCATGCCAGAGAAACAAGGGCAATTAACTCAATACTTCAGAAAACTGGCAATCTTCACCAAGCTGACTGCAAGGAAAATCCTGCAGGCTCTGGGTTTCATGGCATCTTGCATCCTGCTAATCCTATGTGCAAAGCTGCATATGAGGAAACTTCAATGGTACCTAAAAAACTTATGGTCTCAACACAGCCACAGTTTGGAAGCAATCATACCACTGATTCCATGTCTTCAAAAGGAATTTCTGTGGTGGGCTCAAGCATGCCAAATAAACATAGGTCTCCCATTCTTCAAGCCTCAAGCAAATCAAGTCATCACAACAGACGCCTCGGACTACGCCTGGGGGGGCGCACATACAGATCGGTGCATTCAGGGCAAATGGTCACAAAAAGAAAAGCACCTACACATCAATCAAAAGGAAATGCTAGCAGTAATAAATGCTATTATGGCTTTCAAAGACCTACTGCATCCAGGCCAGCTATTGATAAGAACAGACAACACCACAGTGATGTGGTACTTAAACAAACAGGGAGGAACTCATTCATATCCCCTGTGCAGACTAGCCATGTCCCTTTGGAACACGGCTCTGGAATTGCAAATCCAACATCAAGCACAATTCCTGCCAGGGAAGGAAAACACACTGGCAGACAACCTGAGCAGAAATATGACAAATCCACACGAATGGAAGTTGCATCCTCAAGTTTTTACAATGATTATTCAAGCATGGGGAAGGCTAGACATAGATCTCTTTGCCACCCACAGAAATTACCAATTGACAAAATTCTGCTCGAGGATCTTTCATCTACTGGCCTGGAAAGTGGACGCACTCTCTTTCAGTTGGACAACAATGACGGTGTATGCCTTTCCACCTCTACCACTGCTGGCCAAAGTTCTATTAAAAGCCAGAGCAGACAGACCAAAGATGATTCTCATTGCTCCAGACTGGCCAAGACAACACTGGTACCCACTCCTGAGGAGACTGACGCATTCCCCACCATGGATCCTGCCTCTAATGCCTCTTCTACTGACTCAGCACAACTTCAAAACTCTTCGCAGTCAGCTGAAAACACTCAATCTAGCCGCATGGAGGATTCCTTAAATTCGCAGGAGACCCTACTCTCCAAGGAGGTGCAGGATGTCATTTTGGAGGCCAGAAGGCCTTCTACTAGAAAAGCCTACTCCGCAAAATGGAAACGGTTTTGTGTCTGGAATCAGAAAAAGGGTCAGAATCCTGGAATACTGAATTTACCTCAAATACTACAGTACCTAGCCGAGCTGCTAAGCAATGGACTTTCATTCTCCTCCATCAAAATCCATGCCTCAGCCATTTCTGCAGAGTACAACACTGATCCTCCTTTATTCTCTCACCCTCTCTTCAGACAGTTCCTCAGAGTGCCTAAGAATATAAACCCCCCAAGGAAGCAACCAGTACCGGCTTGGGACCTCAATTTCATTCTAGAAAAACTAACCCTGCCTCCTTTTGAGCCAGCTGCTTCAACAGATCTGCAATATTTGTCATGGAAAACAGCCTTCCTTCTAGCTATCACCTCAGCACGCAGGTTTTCAGAGCTACAAGTCCTCATGGCTGTGCAGCCTTTCATCATTTTCCATCAGGACAGAGTTTCCTTACGAACCAATCCTTCATTTATGCCAAAGGTAGTATCCAGGGTAGCCTTGAATCAGGCTATCCACTTACCTACGTTTTACCCTAATCCACAAAACAAAGGGGAGAGGCTACTACATTCCTTGGACATTCACAGACAGCTCTGTTATTATTTGGACAGAACAAAGCCTTTCAGAAAATCAGAGCAACTCTTTGTGTCCTATGCTACAGGTGCTCAAGGGAAGCCTATTTTCAAACAGACAATCTCAAAATGGATAGCCCACTGCATACGCTTTTGTTACTCTTTTCATGGTAAAACTGTACCTACAGGCATCAGATCTCACTCCACAAGGGCCACAGCTACCTCTGCAGCTTTCCTCAGGGGGGTTCCTACCAAAGATATTTTGGAAGCAGCCACTTGGAGTTCTGTACATACTTTCTCCAAGCACTATCACCTACCATTATACTCCAAAACTAGAGCGGACTTTGCCACTGCAGTCTTGCAGGGCATCCTGGCTCCACCTAGTTCCACTTAGTGCCTACCACCCCTTTATTAGCTTTGGGATTCTACCCATCTGTTATGACTGCAGCTGTATGCACGATGAACATAGTACAGTTTTGTACCTACCATAAATGTAGATGTTCGAGTGCTAATACAGCTGCAGTCCAGGATTCCCTCCCTCCTTCCCCTCTTGGGACAGGCCTTATGGCTAACACCTCCTCATACAACCTCATTTGGGTATTCTTTTATGGTGTATTTGCTTGCAACTACTGTTTTTGGATTATATTGCATTTGCTTTACTACATAAATTTATGTTTTGTCTTCCTTCTGGGGGCACCTGACATCTGGGGCAAGAAAAACTGAAGAAAATGGCGTCGGCTGGTTCTTTTATACGCCTGTCGCACTGACGTCAGGGAAGAAGCGACGACAACCGACGCTGGACCTAGACTTTGGAATTCGGCAGACCGAGGACCCGCCTAACGGCAGGAGAACCCCATCTGTTATGACTGCAGCTGTATTAGCACTCGAACATCTACATTTATGGTAGGTACAAAACTGTACTTTTCATAGGTCTATGTGAGATTGGTGGTGTGATGCAAGTAATAAACTTCTCCTTTTGACTGTCTGGTCCAGTCTTGGGTTGAGAGAGCTTAGCCTCCAGTTTGGCTGTATAATTGCATCTCTTGCATGTATTAGTGTTTAGTGGAAGGAGGAGAGGGTTGTCTGTGTACATGAGGCAATTGTAACATTGCCTCAAAATGCCCAGATTCACCAGTTGGACTGGAGAGTACACCTGAAACTGCCCTTTGGACATGCCAGGATAGGTACAGTGAACTGTTTTACTGATTGGCTGGTAAGGTCAAATAGATAGCCTTGTCCTTCTCTGCAGTATAGGGGGTCTATTGCTAAGGTTTATTAGTGCTTGCTATGAGTTTTGGGCAAGTGCAGGGATTAGAAGCAAATGATTTGAGTGCTTAAGTTGAAAGTTTGTCTAGTTCCAAGGGAAAAATTGAAGAGTAGACTTTGTGGAGCCGGGAATAGTTATACCCTAGCTAACCGGCGCTGCCCGGCGTGCAAAACCACACAAATGCGGGTTTTATAGCATTAGATACACAAGGTTTTTGTTTGTGATCAATTCATCTGCTGTGATTTTTAAACTAAAGTTAAAAAAAAATCTAAGGGGTCAACATGCTAGAAATTTCAGGAGATATTTTATCAGCAAAAAATAAAAAAGAGCATGATAATGATCATTAAAATAATTAGTAGTCAGGTTGCAATAAAATGGGCTAACCATAACAAAATGGCAGTTGAGTTTTTAAGTTTTGTCTTTTCAGAAAAGGTGTGCCTCCCAGTCGAGTAAAGGTGAAAAACAACTCAAAAGACATTTCACTTCCAACTAAAGTAAGAGTAGTGAGGAGCTATGTGGGAAGGACAAATGACAGTGCCACGTTTGCAGTAAATTTGAATACAAGAACAGGTATTATGTGAGACTTCATCAAAATGTGTTTTCTCTTTGTATGCAGTCAGCAAAAACACATTTATGACATCCAAAAGAAAAATCTAACACATTCATGTTACACTTTTACATTCTCCGCTCAGTTACATTAGAAATTATTTTAAGGGCCATACTGGCAAAATCAGGAAGGTCACCCAAGGGCCACAGCCTATAAAGTGATGATGTCACAGAAAGAGAAATGTGAGAGTGTTCAATCTCGCCTTTGTTCTTACACATGGGTTCGGAGCCGATCCTCGGCTCCGTGCCGGCCGACTGCAAGCTCTGCATCGAGAAGAAGCTCGAGGACATCTAATACCCACAATCCCCCTCTGCCTTTACCTCAGATCTAGTTTGCCGCTGCTGCATACGCATCGTTGGAGACTAGCTCGAGGCTGTACAGATAAGATTTTTATCTATTCTGTTTAAATTTCAGAGTTTTTTATCTAGTTACTTAAAGTATAAGAGTAGGTGTGTGAGTCATTAGAAATTCTCGATAATTAGAATAGTTAACTTAGTTAACTTTCGAGTTTAGAGTTTTTCGGGGCCTACCCCTTCTTGGACTTGTGACTAGATACTTGTTATAGTCTTGCCTTTAGGCATTTCACGGATTTGACAATTTTGACTAAAAGCTTGTTTTAGTTAGTATCAAACAGACTTTTATAACCGGATTTGACACTTTTACTGGATTGGACTTTTTACTGGACTGGACTGTCTTTTCTTTTTTCAATATGTCTGAAAAGATGAAATCTGGCTTTAAACGTTGTCAGTGTGGCCAAAAAATGTCGGTCACAGACAACCACAGTTCCTGTGTCTACTGTCTTGGCCCTCTCCACTTACAAGAGGACTGCTCTATTTGTCACTCTTTTAGTGGGAGGGTCATGACAGATAGGCGCAGGAAACTGATGGATAGAGGATTGCTAAAACCCTCTTTCCAGGAGGCTCTGGATGCTTCAGACCAGGCATCCAAGTCTTCGAAGGGGTCGAAGGCGCCGGAGCCAAAGTCATCGGCTCCGAGCTCTTCGAGTCTAGTTAGATCACCGGTTCCACAGACTTCGGGGCCGAGTGTTCAACTGTTGGCAGTTCCCGAGCCTCGAGTCTTGGAACCGGTGACGGAGCTCCCTCCACCGACTCTGCTGAGGTCGGCGCCGTCTTCGATCCCTTCGACTCGTCTTCTAGAGCCCTTTCCGACACCGACGTGGACCGTGTGGTGCAGAAACTTATGGAGCATACGGCCCTGTCCAAGCTTATTTCGGTCTCCTCTCAGTTGATGTCGAGACTTGAAGGCCTGCCACTATCTCCATCTGTTCCTCCTCCGAGACCTGTTCAGTCGGAGCCGGAAGAAGCTGACCTGATGATTGTGGAGCCCTCGTGCCAGAACCGTCTTTTCTCGGTCGGCACCGTTACCTCGACTCCGATCCGGTACCGGAGTCTCGGACCAAGATCTGTCCTTGGTTCCGGGACCGAGAGTCGGACCGATGTTTCGTTCCGACTCTCCTCTCGGGCCTCGCACGGATCGATTCGTTCCGTCCTCGGGTCGGTGCCTTCGGCTCCTGTTTCGGGATTCTTCCCATTTCTTCGAACCGGAGATACCTCGACTGGGACCCGGGGCCTTCGACCTCATGAGGAAGGTGTTGTCTACTCAGACAACCACATCAGCAGGTACAGCTTCTCCTCCGCAAAGGACCGTTATCCTCCTCTGCACCCATGGCCACGCCCAAGCGCCGGGCACCAGTGTCTCAGCCACCCCTGGAGGGTGCCCCTCTTCCTCGGAGGCTTCTTCGGATGCTCCCACGAAGAAGTTCCTAGGAAAAGACTGTGTAAGAGGAGACACTTGGATTCTCCACAAGAATCCTTGACATCTGATACTGACTTAGATGAGTCAGAAGGGTCCCCTAAGTCACCTTCAGAGGATGTCTCTTTGCTGACATCTTGGAGATCCTTAAACAGAGAGGTGACTGGCAAGCCCTCCCCTTCTGAGGATGAGTCAGTTTTGCTGAAGGCATTTGGTGCCCGCCCTTCCTCCTCCTGGGTCACTCCGCCTTTGATGAGTTAATGGAATTGATTGCTCAAGGGCGGGAGACTCCTGACACGGTGGAACCTGTCCCTAGGAAGCCAAATAAGTACATCACGGCACCACAGGACAAAGCTTACCTTACCAAAGGAGTTCCGTAGACGCCATGGTGGTGGCAGCGCCACGAAAAGGAGATGTCGGAGTCTTCCTCATCTGTCCATCCGCCTAACAAAGATTCTAGGACCATGGACAGATACGGGAAGCGCATTTTCAGTTCAGCGGCTTTCTATGCGTTCCCTGAACTATTTGACCCACTTTACACATTTACAGAGGGATCTAGTCAAAGAGTTGGGAGATACCCTCCAGGGTGCTACAGATGCCGCTGTGTCAGAGAAAGTTACAGCATCTCAACACCCTTACATCCATTGTGAACTTCGTCCATGAGGCTGATATCCTATGCAGCGAAGGATCGAGTAGGGCAGCGCTTCAGCGATTGCTCTTCGAGGCAATCCTGGATGCGCTTATGTTCGCTTATGAAGCCTTCAAGTCTTCCTTTACTAACGCCCCATTTGATGGAGCCACACTTTTTGGCCCTAAAGTAAAGGAGACCCTTACCCGGTGTGAACAGGAGGGAAAGACTCTGTCTGCTGTCGGAGTCCGTTTTCCACCCTTCCAGACCGTACCCCAAAGGGCAACGTGGTGGGAAAATGTGGTTTCAAAACCCCAAGGGTCTTTTCCAAACACACAGGGTGATGCCTCTAGAGGCAGAGGGGGGGGCAGAGGTGGAAGACACCGCCCTGGCGGCAGAGGGGGTCCGCAAAACCAAGGTGACAGGGATAACCTCCCTGGCAAACCTTTTCAGCACTCCTGAGAGGAGGCCCGACTGTCCTGCTCTGGAGGCAGTCGGGGGTCGCTTAGCTTTATACCCTCAGGCCTGGCAAAACCTTTCTTCAGACAATTGGGTAAAAGCATTGTTACCAGAGGTTACAAAATCCTGTTTCTATCCACCCCATTCCAAAGAGAAAACTCCCAGATGTACCACCCCATCTATGAGACCCAGCAGCTACAGAAATTTCAAAGCTGCTAGAAAAAAGAGTCATCCAACCAGTCCCAGCGGACCAAATAGGATTCGGAACTTACTCAAGGTTCTTTTTAGTTCCAAAGAAAACAGGGGACTGGAGGCCAATTCTGGACCTAAGTCATCTCAACACCTTTGTCAGGAAGGAAAAGTTCAATGGTCACGCTTCAATCGATCCTTCCATTCTTACGGAAGGACGACTGGATGTGCTCAATAGATCTGAAGGACGCATACTACCACATCAAAATGGCCAGGGCGTCCAGGGATCACTTGCGCATCCGGCTGGGAGCCAGTCACTATCAGATTCGAGCCCTGCCCTTTGGTCTGACCACAGCCCCAGGGTCTTCACCAAATGCATGGCAGGGGTAGCGCCTCATCTGAGGCGCCTAGGATTCCAGGTGTTTCCGTATCTGGACGACTGGCGCCTGTCTGCCACCACCAGGCCAACTGATACATGCCAGGGATTACTCCCTACAACTTTGTACACACCTTGGCATTTCAGTAAATTTCGAGAAATCTTTGCTACAGCCATCACAGCATATCTTATTCATAGGAGCGAATTAGATACTGCCAGTTAGTTCTAAAACTTCCGACAGAAAGAATAGTAGCACTTCAATTCAACATTTCCTTCTGCTGTCGTCCAGAAAATCCCCAGCAAAATTGTTCTGAAAGTTCTGGGTCTCATGGCAGCTTCTCTCATAGCAATACCATTGGGAAGACTGCACATGAGAGTGCTACAATGGCTTCTATTTGCACAATGGTCATTCCAACAACTTCCACTGACTCACGAAATATTGATAACGGAAACATGCAAATCACACCTAAGGTGGTGGTTACAGACTTGCAACCTATCCGGCGGAAGACCATTTGTGCTACCCACACCGTCAGCAACGATAACCACGGACGCTTCCCTGATAGGGTGGGGGGGCATCTTTCAGGGACAGACTGTCCAAGGCGAATGGACCAATCTGGAGTACAATCTGCACATCAATGTTCTGGAGTTGAGGGCAGTGTTCTTGGCGTTGCAACACTTTGCTCCCCTTCTTCCTCCAGGGACCATTGCAGTTCAGACAGACAACATGTCAGTAGTCTGGTACATAAACAAGCAAGGGAACCAGGTCTTACCAACTATGCAGAGAGGCCATGAGAATTTGGCAATGGGCAGAGTCCACGGTCGCTTTCTGATCGCAACGCACATCCCGGGTCATCCAACGTCATAGCCGACAGGCTGAGCAGGGCAATACTATTGCCTCACGAGTGGTCCCTCAAACAGTCAGTTGCGAAAGGATTTTTCGCAAATGGGGCCAGCCTACCTGCGATCTGTTTGCCTCCAATGAACGCCAAATGCAGGAGCTACTTTGCCCTATTACCCTCCAGGGAAGTCCCCAGGGACGACTAGTGCACGATTGGCCCCGGGTCTCCTATATGCTTTTCCTCCATTTCCCTGATTGCAAAGTTTCTACAGAAAGCAAACAACCTTCAGAGGACTATAATTCTCATTGCTCCGTTCTGGCCTTGTCAAATTTGGTTTCCCTTTCTATTGCATCACCGCATTCGGGGACCTTGGATGCTGGACCCAGAGCCAGATCTACTGACTCATTCGTCAGGAGTTCCTCACCCATCCCTGGAATCTCTCCATCTAGCAGCTTGGCTGTTCCGCTTCCTTAGCCAGGTCAATTCCCCTTACATCGGCGGTTCAGGATATTTTGGTAGCTTCTCATAAAGTTTCCACTACAAAGACTTACACCAGTAAATGGAAACGTTTTGTCTTCTGGGCGGAGTCACATCAGTTGGACCCTGTTACAGCTCCGTTAAACAAGGTGTTAGAATTCTTGACTGAATTATTTCATGAAGGAGCTTCCCCGGCTACTTTAAGAGTACAGTTAGCTGCCATTTCTAACTATCATATAGAAGAATGTGGGGCGCCTATTATGGCTCACAGACTTTGTAAAGCCTTTTTAAAAGGTTCCTTTCATATCAGACCACCAGTCAGAAGTCCGACATCACCGTGGAATTTAAATTTGTTGCTTTCTAAATTAATGTTGCCACCCTTTGAACCAGCTTCAAGTTGCACATTGAAATTTTTGTCATGGAAAACATTATTTCTAGTGGCCATTACATCTGCTATACGAGTGTCTGAGCTTCAGGCCCTTTCGATCAAACATCCTTATTTAATATTTCATTCTGACAGAGTATCCCTACGCACTAATCCATCCTTTCTTCCCAAAGTTTGTTCCTCTAGTAATATCAACCAGTCCATTGAATTACCCACCTTCTTTAAAAACCACTCTAATAAGTTGGAGTATATGTTGCACAAACTAGACGTCCATAGACAACTCAGATTTTATTTGGATAGAACAAAAGATCACAGGAAATCTGATCAACTATTTGTAGCTTTTGCTGACAGCAGGAAGGGTCTTGCAGTTACAAAACGAACTCTTTCTAAATGGCTAACTGACTGTATCACATATGTTTATGAAGCCTCTGACCAAACTTTATCTGCAAAACCTAGAGGACATTCTACCAGGTCAGTGTCTACATCTTTGGCTCACGCAGCTCGCTTACCTTTAGACACTATTTGTGCGGCTGCTACTTGGGCTAAACCACATACATTTATCTCTCATTACAAAGTGGACAGGGTTTCTAGGGATAGGGCAACCTTTGGTTCCACTGTGCTCAAGAACGTTCTCCCTTGAGTTCCTCAGGATCATGGAGCTAGGGACGCTACCCATGTGTAAGAACAAAGGCGAGATTGAACACTCTCACATAAAGAAGTTATGTCCTTACCATAACGTTCCATGTGGAGTGTTCATCTCGCCTTGGTTATTACACTCCCACCCTTCCCACCCTTAGGAAGAACGTTCGATTTGGTGCCTGGTCTGGAGTATTCTCCTTCTGCTGTTGCAGTAGTACTGTTACTATCATACTCAGGGTATGTTTGTATATATGTATATTATGTATATAGTGGCATGTGTGCGTGCATATGTCTGGTTTGCTTGCAAACTAGATCTGAGGTAAAGGCAGAGGGGGATTGTGGGTATTAGATGTCCTCGAGCTTCTTCTCGATGCAGAGCTTGCAGTCGGCACGGAGCCGAGGATCGGCTCCGAACCCATGTGTAATAACCAAGGCGAGATGAACACTCCACATGGAACGTTATGGTAAGGACATAACTTCTTTTTCTTATCAATTATATGTCCATATGAGAATTTTGGCTTCTGTTTCTTGGGCAGTGTATTCACCTGAGTACCTGATCATAACCTACTCAAATACAATTTTAGTAACCCTAAAATCCAAATCCCTACTTAGTATGGAAAGTTGGTCACTGGGGCTCCAAAATAACAAGTCCAAAGCAAACTGCAAAAGGATTGAGACGGAATAGCAAATTACATTGAAGGCATTCTCATCAAAGCACAGAAAATTGACAGAATTTCTTAGAAGCGCCCAGTGACACAGCTTAAAATATTAATGTTTTATTTACAAAACCCTGAACCTTAATTGTGAGAGAAGAAGAAAACTGTTGGCGTTGCTATTTTCCATAAAACATCCTAGATATCCCCCCATCCTGACAAACTTCTCTAACTCCAAAATCCTACTAACCATGCTAAAACTAAACACTCACAAGACAATTGCAATAATGGGTTTATACATACCCCATGTAGCAATGCTAAAACAATGTAAGATATTCTCTGCTAGGCCTCCTCAAAAATCCATTGTGAATACATAATATTGGGTGATGTTAATGCAGAGTGGCAAACCATACAGTCTGAAAATCCAAACAAGAATATGCACCTGTACAAGTTTACCCAATGTATAACCCCACCAACTTGATATCACAAAGCCACAGCCAGACAATCAAACCTTAATTAGATTCTAACACCCTCTTCAAATAGAATATCATCCCATGGAACTCAGACAGCATAGTGATCACTTACCAATCTACACCATAAGGCACAAAAGCAACAGTCCCAAAACACACCACTACAGCCTGGTAAGAAAACTTACTACTTTTCATGAACATACTATGTCTCCTTAACTGGGAGTCACTAAAGACTCTACCAATAAAATATGCCGTCTCTGAATTCAACAAAAGTTTCCTAGGAGTTCTAAACACACTGACCATCTTCAGAATAAAAGCAGTCGAAGTCAATCCTGCCCCATGGCTATCTTTAGCAAGTAAACAACTCGTGAAACAAAAAGACATAGCATGGAAGATCTAGAGAAAAGTAAAACAGCTCCTACTTTACCAGATCATAGAGATTTAAGCAACCTAGCAAAAACAAAACAACTTTTCACCAAAGATAAGAAACCCTACTACTCAATTAATCAAAACATTCCCATTAATAATTTTAAACTGTCCTAGGCCTTAATCAATAAACTGTTAATTCCTGGACAAGATACACAACCAACACCACACATACAGAAACAAAATGATACCGTAGCCAACCAATTCATCATTTTATACAGACAGTTCAGTCATCTATCAACCAGGTGACTAGTCAAGTTCGTGAGGTCCGTACTCAATCACATAACCTCCTTCAACATTTTTTCTTCCAACCACTTCCAACAGATACCATTAAAAATAGTTAAAAAATTAAAGCTTATGACAACTGCCCCTGACACTCTACCTGGAGAATATCTTAAAGTAGCAACTAAGGCTATTGTATATCAAGTTTTAATTCTGATAAATTGATCCATATCCGAAAATAAAGTCCCCTCACTGTGGAAAAAAAAAAAAAAAAATTCATTATTCCACTGCACAAGGCTGGAATCAATGCAAATCTTTCAAACTATAGCTCAATTGCTATTTTATCCTGCCTATCAAAAATGTTAGAAAAATGTATTCATTTGCAACTTCTCAACTTGCTTCTGTCTGCAATGAACACAGGCTATGTCCTGTTCACAGCATAAATACTGCTTTGCTGAATTTTGTTAATACTGTCAATAGCCATAGAAATTCTAGAAGCCTTTCTTCCTAGACGTATCAACAGCTTTTGATACCGCTTCCCACCAGAAACTCTTATATAAACTCTCATCCTTTGGGCTCATCAATTCTTCACCGCAGTGGTTCCATAGCTACCTCTCTAACAGAGCACAAGCAGTGAAATGGAAAAATTATTTCTCCACCTTTTTGCCAATAAGTATTGGTGCCCCACAAGGATTTATACTAGACTCCATACTTTTCAACATATTCATCAATGACCTGTACAGAGCTACAAAAAATGCTACCCTATTCCAATATGCTGATGACGCAACCCTAATCTGCTTTGCTAAATCTCTCTCTAAACTCCAAAGACCTTACACAACAATACTTCTTATCAAATGAAACATGGTTAAATTATTTACAACTGCTACTAAACCCTAAAAAAACTAAATTACTGTTCTTTACCCCAAAACACATCTCTACCAAAACAACACAATTCACTATCATCTTTGCCAACAGCACCATCATAGAACAAGTAAACCACACAAAATTACTGGGTGTCATCACAGATGACCAGTTGAACTCCACTACCATGTGTCACATGTGGCAAAAAAATCATCAGAAACTAGATACATTATACAGAGTAAAATGTGGGAGAAACCAACAAACACAGGTTTGGTTCAACAGAAATAGAAACAGTTGTAGATCTTCCTGGGTGCGATACACTAATGGCAAAAGGCCTGTATACTGAAAGGTATAATAATTTGGCAAGGCTATTGGATTGGGGATTGTGCAAACATTATATTATTGAAGAAGCTGAGAAACATTAGAAACATGAGCCAAAGAGCATTATAGAAAATTATAAAGTTTATATCCCATGGGGTCACCAATTACCAGCAGCTCAAAAAATAGATGTGAGAAAACAAGATATAGTAGTCCTTGAAAAGAAGACAGAAGTAGCATTGATCATTGAAATTGCTACACCCAGTGACTACAGTGTCTTACATACAGAGAGAGACACAAAATCATAAAATACCAGGATTTACAGACAGAAATGAGGGCAGTGTGGAAAAACGATACCCAGACAGTTCTAATAGTAATAGGAGCAGTGGGTTTCATAAACAAGAATTTACAATCATACTTAGATATGTTACCATTACATATAAAACCATATGAATTACATTAGTCAGTTCTGGGCATATTGCAAACTTAAATCATATTTTGACTTAGGAATGTGTTCCATTCCCATCACGGTATTAGAAAACAAAAAAGACTTGGAGAAATTAAACCGAGTAAAAACATACTTCACTGACATAGCTAGAAGATGTATGGCCTGTACTTTCTTACTGGCATCCTTCCTCTATGCTGCCCCAATCTTCACAAACTTTTACGTCTCTCAACTGTCCAAACTTGAGCAATGTTATAATAAAATAGTCAAATTTGCAGTAAACGAGAACAACAAAAGGCATCACTGCCTAGCACTCAAGAGAATTAAACTGGTTATACCTATCGCATCACCTAGCTCTTTCTCAGCTAGCTACAATACATAGGTTTCTCTGTAAATCAGAATATTACCCAGCACTTCACAAATTAATGCAACACTACTCTCGCAATAGAATTTTATGAGCTGGAGAAAAATCGCTATAACCAAATAATTTCTGTTGCTGGTGATTTTCTCTATTCAAATAGTGTAGCTAAACTATGGAGTGACATCCCACTACCAATGAAATCCATTCAGATTTTTAAAACACAGCAAAAATGGTTCTGCTCATGTACATTGCCTGGATAAATGACACTGTCATCTTCAGCTTACTGTATCATCTAACCAGTTCTGTTTGTTCAGAATCCTATACCCCACAACCACTCTTCACCAATACCTGAATAGTTTAACTAGCATTTCCCAGCTATATACATAGCTTTGTGACACTGCTCATCTCGTACATCTATACTTCTAATGTAAACCCTATGATAGCCATATGTATACTTGTCTCTGAACCTACTTCATACCCCACATTTTAACGATAATGGTAACATTTCCTGTCGTAATGAGTTCCTTCTCTTACCTCCATTTTTTTGAATTTCTATGCACTAATTTGACAAACCTAATATTGCACCTGTTCAGATATTCAGCATTCAAAATCTACTAAAGCACAAGTTATTTTTACACTGTAATAATTGACTTTATTTTATATTAATATAATCTAACTAGCAAATATATGTGTAATTGTTAATAGTTATTACTTAATGTCTGTTCGTGCATATTACTGAATGCCTATTTAAAAATGTTTGTAATATGTTGGAGCTTTTTTCCCAGGGCCTCTGCTGAAAAGGGAGTTGGGCGAACCCAGTAAACAAAAGCAAAATAAAGTAAAATATAAATAAAATAAATGAAAATAAAAAAAAAAAAATGAAACTGAGAACATCTGTATATTACAGAAAGCTAAAAGACTATGACATCAACAGCAAATGGCACAAAAATAAAGAGATCCAGATGGTGAAAAATAAAGCAATTTAAAGATGAAATAGCAGTAGTTGTCAATGGTAAAAGTCTAGTAAGAGGGTGGTATTGATCTTCTTTCTTCTTCTGGCTTTTTCCCGGTTAGGGGTCGCCACAGCGGATCACCTGTCCTCTCATGATTGGCAGTGGAGTTTTACAGTGTCGAGTTGCCCCCCCAACCTTCCACAGAAGGCAAACACACGCATGCACTCACTCTTAGGGCCAATTTAGTGTGTCCAATCCACCTACAGCATGTCTTTGGGATGTGGGAGGAAACCAGAGCACCCAAAGGAAACCCACACAACCACAGGGAGGACATGCATACTCTGCACAGAAGGCACCCCAGCCAAGGATCGAACCAGTAAACCTCTTGTTGTGAAGCAGCAACACTAACCGCTGCACCACTGTGGCCATCCGAGTGGGTGGTATTGATCATACCAATGAAATGCCAGAGAAACTGGCTAGAAACAGAGAGCATACATTGGGTCACTATGGTGTTGGCAGAATTAAATTAAATTAAATTCATGGTCCAATGAAATGCAAACTTACCTCAAGTAGATGAGACAAGAAAGACTGCCTAAAAATTGTTTATTGTATCGTGCCATCACTCACTGTGATGACAGCTGTTACTCAAATGTCTGCATTACCAAAAGATGCCTGGACTTACCTCAGTGTTGATCTCTATGCTCCCAGAAATAAGCTTTCTTTTCTTTTCTTTTCTTTTCCTTTTCTTTTCTTTTCCTTTCCTTTCCTTTCCTTTTCTTTTCTTTTCCTTTTCTTTTCTTTTCTTTTCTTTTCTTTTCTTTTCCTTTCCTTTTCTTTTCTTTTCTTTTCCTTTTCTTTTCTTTTATTTTCCTTTTCTTTTACTTTCCTTTTCTTTTCCTTTTCTTTTCCTTTTATTTTCCTTTTCTTTTCTTTCCATCATAGATAACCACGGCAGATGTGGAGTTGTAATGTTTCTGGCAACTATTTTATCTAGGTCATTGTGCCTGTGTTAAAAAGAGTATTTGCATTTTTTGGCCTGCCTAAAGTTCTGCGGTCTTATAATGGCCCACCATTTAGCAGTCATCATTTCAAATAGCACTTTAAAAAACAGGGCATAAAACACAGGAAAGTGCCCTCTTTGTGAAGAAATCCATTAGAATAACCAGAAACAGATGAATACATTGGAAACAACAGTTGTTTGGCATTCTGGGATGCTTCAGAAGTTTATCACATCCAGCAACAGCTACCACCCCTGCCAAATTATTATTTAAGCATATTTCAAAAAGTGTGATATCTAGCCTTAGTGAGATAAGAGAAGTAAATGGATGTGAGAAAGCACTGCTTACATAAAGAAAAAAAAGAGAGAGAGAGAGACGATATGATTTTAGAAAAACATTCAAGTAAGCCCCCTTTCCTTTATCAGGTCTAAACAGTTTTAGTTAAGAACATGCAGCATGGAAGGTTTGATAAAGTATCGTGTACGAAATCTTACAGAACATATCTAACAGAGCTACTGAAATTACAGTCAGTGATGGAAGTTATCATTAGATGTGACACTGAGCATTTTTTTGAATTATTATTGTTATATTATTTAAATTATTATTAAATTGTTATTTTGGATGGCGCAGTAGTGCAGAGGTAGTGTTGTTGCCTCACAGCAAGAGGTTCACCAGTTCAATTCTTATCTGGGGTGCCTTCTGTGTGAAGTCTGCATGTCCTCCTTGCATTTGTGTGGGTTTCTTCCCACGTTACAAAGATATGCGTCTCAAGCGTTTCGCCTCAGGCCTCCTCTGAAAATTGGCTTTGTTCCAAGTTGGACTTTCCCAGTTAACAAATGTTAAATAAATAAAATAAATGTCCATTAGAGATGTGAACAAGGGACATGACTTTGGCTTTGATATTGGAAATAACCATTTTGTAATGACCACAGACAAACTTAAGGTATCTCTTAACAGACCTGACATCATGTCCAGGAGGACGCCAAGGATAATTAAAAAAAACTCTTACATGAACCAGTGTGTGTACAGTACAGAGGCATTATATAAAGACTAATTATTTTCTTTACTAGGTCTGATGAAAGTAAATAAAAATTGAACTCTACAAATGAGCACACAACACAAGATGTACCCTTATGAAATCTAGTGCAATGAAATGAGTCATATATCAGAAAAAAAACATTGTGTCTCTGCACTACTATAGTGGGGAATGCTGTTTTATGCTTCTTTTTTTCTTTCATATTTGCTGTTTAAATATGTAAAGCTTGTGTGAACTTTCTAGCCTGGAAAGTTAATCTAGCATACATTCAAATACAAGGAGGTGATGTGAGGTCTGAATGTGCATAATTCTAGCACTAGTCTTTAGTCAACAAATTCCATTGCACAGTATGGTGCCTTGTGTAGAATGAAAAAGCAAAGCAGGTGACCAGGTGGAGTAAGAGCTCCACTAGGAGCTGCATAACTCAGTACCCATGGGAAACACTCATCTGCTCCTGTTGAATCAGACTGTTAAAAAGTGAAAGACAGATATGTATGGCACAGGTGCCAATGGTAGCAAAATTTGAAGCTACTCTTTTCAGGGAGGTAACCCTATGAATTATTCATGATCCTCTTTATATGACTTGTATTGGTTAGTGTATCACTTACATAATGTGAAATGGACATACCTATCAACTGTCCATGATTTTGCAGAACTTCCCTGATTTTGCCTTATATTTCTGCATGCTTTATTTTTGGGAGGGGGGGTCTGCTAATTTACTGAGGATTGCAGTCCGTCAATAGTGACATTAGAGTGTGCCACTTATTAATATTCAAAAAATATCTATTATTTAATCGAAGCAGGATCTGTTGTATTAACTTTTTAAGTTGATTAGAGTCCACTCATCCATCCACAACCCCTTTTCCCATTTTTGCACATGGGGTTGGGGGTGTCACCTCAACAGTGGTAAATATCCAGAGCCAAGGTTTATACCACCAGGTATTAGTTGATTTGAGTAACATTTTCAAAAATTACTTCTGATTTTAGCCCTTTGTTCCCCCAAGTTTTGACTGGAATACTTGATCAAAGAATTAGAAAGTATGAAACTGGATGGCTTGGTTAAAATTGTAAGTTATCAGACTTTGTGACAGTGTGACTCCCTTAAACCAGAGAAACGTCCTTGAGCCTTGTCAAGATAGGAAAACAGTGCTTTGAAATAGCTCTCTCTCTCTCTCTCTCTCTATATATATATATATATATATATATATATAGATGGATCCCTATCAAATGATAGAAATTTCATTTGACTGAGACCATAAGACTGACATTTCAAAATACTGAAAAATCACTTGACTGAAACCCATAATACTGCAATCTTACAATGCTAAATTTCAACATACTGAATTGTAAAGTGGACGATATAAAACCAGAATAGGTGGGGGGCTACACCCCCACACCCCCCCCAATGTGGGTGCTGTGCTCCTCACACCCCCCTAACTATATATACTAACTCCAGGATTGCACTACAGTGGGGAAAAGGTTTTATATCATCCACTTTACAAATCAAATGAGTTTTAGTCATATGAAATCTCTATCATCTGATAGGGATCCATATAGATATGTATGTATGTTCTGCTCTGTAAAAAAAACAATGACTTTTCTAAAATTGCATATATGGATATACATTTATAGATTTGTAGACTAGACACATTACTTTTCTTTTACTACTGATTTGCAATTAGGTAGCACATTGACTGTTATTATCATTTTTTCATTTAATCATATCTCACTTAAAATTAATGCTAAATGGCTTTTTATAACATATGGCATTTTCAGACTTGCTTGTACCTCCCCTGAAACAGACAAAGGTTTCCTGATGGTCTTACCTTATGAAGACCACTAATGTAAAACCATTACTGTTTTGGCAGGAATTTATTGTTGTCATCAGTGCTGAGGAACTCAGACTGTGACTGAAGTGTCATAAAGATGTATCCAAATTTGGTAGTGCCATGCTAGCAATCCAGAAAGGATGACATCGTCAACCTAGAGATATCACTACCAATACTTATGTTGCTCAGCAGATTCTGATGTCTGTAGAGGTTATGCCGGTACGTCCTCCTTTAACTGTCTGGGGATTCACAATTCGCAGTCATGCTCCTGTATGTGCACAACACTCACAATGGAAGCCGTCTGGTACACAGTGGTGTCATGAGTGAAACGGGTGAACAAGATCTTGCTCATGACAATATGTCACATCTCACCAGCTGAGAGAAATGTACATTATAAAGAACATGCTCTAAATGTCGTACATTCCTGTATTATACAGCATGCAGTCATTTGTATAGAGATCACCAGCCAAGATTGGTGGCCTTAGTACCATAGTACTATATATATATATATATATATATATATATATATATATATATATATATATGTGTATATATATTTATTTGTGTGTGAGGACTTGACTTGTTGACATTTAAAGCTGTGGGGCGAGATGGAATCTAGGAATGTGACTGGAAGCTGGCTTTGAAAATTGACCATGAGGAATAATTACTAGAAAATAATTGATGTTTGGATGTTGTACGTAATAATGAGACATTACATAGACACACTGCCACCAACAACAGCAGTTTTTTTGTTTGCATTTGTGTGTATGTGAGAGTGTGTGTGTGTGTGTGTGTGTGTGTGTGTGTGTGTGTGTGTGTGTGTGTGTGTGTGTGTGTGTGTCTTTGTGAGAGACTACATGCACTAGTGTGTGAGAAATTTGTGCATGTTTGTGTGTGTGTGTGTGTGTGTGTGTGTGTGTATGTGTGTGTGTGTGTGTGTGTGTGTGTGTGTGTGTGTGTGTGTGTGTGTGTGTGTGTATGTGGGTGTTTGTGTGTGTATAGAGTGGTGCTAACAAAAACAGTACTTTGAAGACATAAAAATGACTGTAGAGCTACAGATGAACATGTTAAAACAGGTTTTGTGCACTATATTTCATCTGTGTAAAGCAGTGCTGCAATAATGATGGTGCAAAGGGGGCATTTGTCCAAAGTGCAAGATGTTAGGAAGTGCGATCAGCATTGTATAAGAGTTGCCAGACACAGAATACACTAACTGCAATCATTTAAACAGATACTGTTAATCTGTTTAAATGAATGAAATTACAGAATTTAGTATACATGTGCGGCAGTAATTATAGCAAGAAGCTAGTATAGCTCCTTGCTACAGTTTCAGGAAGTTCAGAGGACCTCATTTTTTGTCCTCTGTTTCTTTGGATGAAATCACCCATGTGGGGATTGACCAAGGTGTAACTTGGCTTGGCTACAGTTTCAGTGTAAGGGTATACTTTACAGTTTATGACAATAGCTAGTGGTGTACAACATGTCCCTGCTGTGTGTCTTTGCATAGCTGTGAACTTCTAAATTGTGCTCTATTTGTCTCTGATGCTGTGACAAGTACAGCAAGTTGTAGCTTCCCAGCTGCAGATTAGAACTGTGGCCAAGCACATGCAAGGGAAATGTGGTTCAATAAGGTTTTACCTTCATTCAGCAAGTTTTCTTATTATTTATTTATTTTATTTATCCTTTGTTGACCAGGTTAATCCCACAAGGTGAGTGGGCTCTTTTCAGGGGAGTCTTAAGGTGGTACTTGTACTAATTCGAATTTGGGAAGGGCATTGGGGAACTTCTCCAACTCGTCATAGATGGAAACCATTTTGGAGGAGCACATCCTGTTTCTATTCCAGGTGCAGAGACATCCCGGAGAAACAGGGAGGCAAATGGAAAAAGAAGGAGATGATGGAGAAGTGAAAGAAATGAAGGAGAAAGTGAATATCAGAACTGGAGAATGTGTACAGGATTCTGAGGAAATGTTTCAAAGAAACCTGTTTCATAGAGATGAGTCAACAAATGCAGGATGTATAATTATAGCCCTCCAATCGGGAGGGTTGCGGGATGATTTACTTAAAGAAACCGTGGTGCAGAGTGATCCAGAAAATGAAGGAGATGTTTCCTGGGGGGACATTATAGAGAAAATACAAAAGGAAGATGCAGAGACAATACTAAAGAATAGTGGTGAGATGGAAAAGAAAACATATGTAGAGAACGTAAAAGAAGGCAAAAGTGGAGTAGCACGTAAGAAGGCAGAAGAAACTGAAAAACATAAGTTTGTGGTAAATTGTACATTTATGGATGGATTGCAAAAATGAAAATAACAGTAAGTAAAGAAGACAACAAAATGGACAGGTATGGAGTGTGGGACAATTTAATAGCTCCTTTGGGTGTAAAAGCACATGAGGTAAGAGTATTTATTATTTTTAACAAAGAAACATTTTTGTGACATTATATTTGAGATTGTTTTTTCAATGGAACATTTTCTTGAAGAATAAAACTAAATAAATAAAGACTGTAACCCATGGAATCTTTATGTGATAAAAGCATTTAACAGGGAAATAAAAAATAAGATTCATGTACAATTTTGAACAGAGGTAGAAAGAGAGACTTTGAAAGGACATTTGAAAGCTTTATGTAAAGACGTACTGGACACTGCAAATGTTTATGACAAAAGGGGTTTATAGACTGGTGCCATACCGTGTTAAAAATAGAACAAGGAGAAATGATACATATAGCAAGCATGATTAATGTGGATGGGGAACAGGGATGTTGTAAAATACTGGGATATTGGGGACAATCCAAAACATTTTTTTTGTGGAAAAGAAGAACATTTGATAAATAACCGTGACAAAATAAAAAGTTATATTTGTAGGGAAATGGGACATGATGCAAAAAAATGTGAAATGAAATGTTGTAAATGTAACAAAATTGTACATTTATGGATGGATTGCAAAAATGAAAATAACAGTAAGGAAAAAGAAATAGAAGAAAATGAATAAAAAAAACAGATTTTAAAACTAGTAGAAACTGGAAAAAATAGATGAGAAAAAAGAATAAAGAGGATATAGAAGAAAGTTCTGAAATAAGTGACAAAGTAGACAAACAGAGAGGTAATAAAAGGGAAAATATATTGGTAAAAAGGTAAAAGACTTACAAACAAAATTTAAAGGGATAAATACAAAAGAAAAAGAAAGGAAATGGATGAAAAAATATATAGAACTAAAGACTGGGGCTTGGTATAATGCTTAAGGTGTTTGACTCACAAATGTAAGGTACAGTGTTTGATTCTCACCTTTTAGAGGGATATTGTTTCAAAGGCTTACCATGGCCTGTTAAGAAAGCTAGCCTAGCAATTAACTGTGGACGTATGAAACCATGAATCTATGGAGAAATGAAAATTTTAGAGTACTTTCTGTAAATGTGAATAGTATTAAGACTATAGTAGGACGAATAGGAATTTTGGAGTGGTGTAATACATGTGATGTTGATGTAATTATTTTAGAAGATAAAAGATTTTTAACAAATAAAGAAATATTGCAAACAGAGAAACTATGGGGAGAAAATATAATTTGGAATTTGGGAAATGAGAGATGGTCTGGAAAAGCCGTATTTTGTGGAAATACAGTAAAAATATTGGATGTGGGTGTAGCAAAATGGGAATGATAACATTGTAGATTTTAAATAGAAAGAACAAGTATATAGAATTGTAACATTATATGCTTATATGAACTGCAAATAAAGAGAAAGCTTATTTCATCAGATTTTAGACTATGTTGGGATAAATATTAATATTATAATGACGAAACTAACTGTGGTTTTAGAAGCAACAATAAAAAAGGAAATGATAAATGTAAATAAATAATAAATAATATAAGAAAATTGTTAGATATTATAACATGTGGTAAGTTAAAACTTTGGGGAAAAAGTCATGGATTTACAAAAGTGGTATCTATAGAACTGAAATAGACTATTTTATGGTATCAGAAGATTTAGTTATAGAGGAAGGGGGGTAGTTGAAACTGGATTTTCTGATCATCTTAAAGTATGGCTAGAAATAAAAGAAAACATGGAATTTATAAAAAAATAGGCCAAGGATGAAACATGATAAATGAGAAAGCATGGAATGAAGAAAGAAAGGGATTATTAATACATTTATGGGAAGACCATATTCTTATGAGAAAATTTGATAAAAATTGTTCTGAATGGTGGATGATATTTAAGGAAAATATAAAAAAATGTTTTTATACACTGGTAATATAATGTGAGAAAAGTAGAGAAAGAAAAAAATATAAAAATATAATGATGCATTGGAAGATTTAAAACATAATGATAGAAAGTACTCTGGCAAAGAAAGAACTATATGAAAGAAATAAAAGAATACAAGAATTGTTATACAACCAAAGATATTTTTACAAGGAAAAAGAGAAGTATTAAGTTAATTATGCAGATTTGTAAAGAAGGACAATTATAGTGTAATTAGAGAAATAAAAACATGTAAAAGGAGAAATATAAAGAATTCAGGAAAATATGATGAATAGTGTAGTACAATATGTGAAAGAAATGTTTAAAGAAAAAAGAAGGTAGTGAAAAACATTTGTAAAGTGAAAAAGTTAACATAAAAAGAGAATAAATTGGAAAGGGAGATTTCTTTAAATGAGCTAGATAAAGTATTAATACAATAAATATAGATGTGGATGCAGGCCCAGGTAGAATAGGGTATTCATTATATAAAAAGTTAAGTGACTGGCAAAAAATATTTTATAGATTCTGACTAAATAGTTAAATGTAGGTTTCATGCACAAATAAGTAGCAGAATACTTAATTCACATGGAAGAAGGAAGATAGAAGAGAATTTAAAAACAACTAGAGACCAATAGTATTGAATAATAATGATTATAAGATCTTTATGAAAATAATATAAAATAAATTTGAAACCAATATGGAAAATATTACAGAAGGTAACGTATATAGTATAAAGGAGAAGGGTTGTCAAGATTTATTAATGATAGTTAGAGAAATTGTGGATGATATTATGAACAGAAAAGAAAAAAACAAAAATCATGATGAGATCTTAATAAGGCATTTGACACAATTGGACATGAAATCTTATGGGTAATAATGAAAAAAATATAATATAAGTGAGAAAGTTAGGAAATTATGTATGCCAGCATATAGTAGTAATAAAGTAAAAATACTTATAAATGGCTGGTTAAATCAAGAGATAGATATGAAGAGTGGTGTAAGACAGGGATGTCCAATGTACTGTGTACTTTTTGCATTATTTATGAATGTGATAGTATGTGAAATAAATTTCAAAATGAAGGAGGTGGGGTATATAACACCTGAAGGGTTAAGAATTCTATTTATTTTAACATTTTCAGATGACACTATAATAATTGCAAAAATGGGTAAAAAGTACTAATTTACACAAATGAGAGTCTATAGATGATAGGGATGGCTCAAAATAAAGAAAAATGTAAAGGTTTAGGTGACATAGTAAAGAATGGGGTATTTTTCAAGGAATGAAATGTCTATGTTAGGTATAAAATTTGGGAATATATATATATATATATATATATATATATATATATATATATATATATATATAAAACTAGAATTCAGTGAGAAAAAACAATAGAAGAAATAAAGCAAACATGTCTTTTCTGGAGAACATATCAGTTATCATTTAGAAAATGTGCTTATTCAATAAATTCAGTACTGATGGGAAAACAGCATACTTAGCAAGTGTATTTATGTTGCCAATAGCATTTGAAAATGAACTATTGCAGATATTTTCTCATTTATATGGGTTTCTAGATTAAATCCAGTAAAAAGAGGAGTTTTTTTATGTAGAAACAGAAAAAGGAGGTTAAGGTTTAATCATCCAAGTAGTATATGTTGCTTCATTAAATTTGTACAAAGTGTTAAAGTGGATAAATGAAAAAGACGAGAGATTAATAGTAAAACCATGTACATATAAGTATGCTAAATGTTGGGTATGATAAACAAGAGTAAAAGAGAAGAGTATATAAATAAAGAAATAAAATGTTATGAAGAAAAATATTTTTGTAGAAAATAAAAATTGATGATATAGAAAAGATAGAAAAGTATGGTATAAAAATGCAATGATAAAACATTACTATATAAAACCATGGGACAGTCTAACAGATGAAAAAAATAAAACTATAAAAATAAGAAGCAAATGCTGTAATTAGAGAGTTGAATGTCAAGATTTTTTGTTGGGACTGTTAATAGATAAATCACCAATAAAACGAAATATACCATATAAAAAGAAAAGTGATAGAATATGTTTACATTGTCAAGAAGACGAAAGTACAGAACATGTTTTTTGAAATGTAAAAGAGTAAAAAAGGAAAAACAACGTAATGCAGGTTTTTTGACGATACAAAAGAAGTTGATAAAGTAAACATAGATATGATTAACTATGAATATTGTAAGAATAGAAGTAAAAATATGTTAAAAGAGTAGATAAAAAGTTATTTTTTTGTTATATTGGTTATATGAAATGACTGAATAAATGGAATTATGTTTAATGATAAATGGATTTTGGCAACAATATTAAGTAATATCAGATGGTGGTTATGGAAAAAGGATTGGGGGTCTAATAGAGATGAAAAATTAGCATGATTGTAAAAGAAATTATGAATATGTATAAACATATTTTGTATATTTATATATTTTTGCTTTTGAAAATATTTGTAAATATGTAAATATTTTGTAAATAAGAGTTATTGTGTGTACAATAAAGGCCCCCTTTTCTGTGTAGGTGCTAGATGGCACCAGATGGCTCCTATAGCAGCAAAGAGGCCTAAAGGAAGTAGCAACATTGAGGAAGAGAGAAAACTATAAAGAGTTTGGAGGTGGAAATGGCAATTTAAAGAAAAAAGATTGTTTGATACGAAGCTTTAGAATGTAAACAAATATTTTGTGTGGTAGATGTTACAAACAAGAAGCATTTAGTATTCTCATTGGAGAATGAAGTAAGTGAGTCTGCCGAAGTGGTTAAGGTAACAGAACTGGCATTAGGAGGGCTTGCAGATGATGTTACATTAAAAATAATTGAGCTGGATGACCCAGACAAAAATTCTACAGTGACAGAAAGTAAAAGATAAAAGCAGCAGCAAACTGAGAAAGTGTGTGGTTCTTCAGCAGCATACAATGCAGTAACTAAAACATATGCAGCAGTGACAGCAGGCAAAAGAGGATAGCCAGAAAAAAACTGTTAGCAAAACTGCTTTTAAAAAGAAGAGGAGACCACTATGAGAATAAAAGCAAGAAACAGCACTGTAATAGATAGATATGTATGGGATAGTTTGGTAACTGTTCTGGAATTTAAAGCTCAAGAAATTCAGTTGTTTATACTTATTGGGACAGACACTTGTTATGACTTAATATCTGAAACTGACAGACAGGTGAGGAAACTTCTGTAACTGTGTAACAAAAAGGACATTTATCTTTGGAAGAATTATTTCTTTTCTGATAGCAACTTAATTGTAAAAAAAAATGGTGCTTTGCAGTTTAGAAGTGCTGAACTAGAAGAAGAAGATGTAAAAAAAATGTACGTATGGTCTGTGTGAAGCTGTTGATAATATTGTGAAAGTTAAAGATGAGAGAAACTTATGGAATGGGTGGTGGCGGCTGGAAGCTGTTTTGAAATGTTAAAAAAAAAACATGGTGAAGACTTGCCAATTGTTCTTTTTGTGGCTGGACATAGAGAGACATTAAGATATGCTGGCCAGCCTAAATAATGTTTCTTTTATGAGGATTTTCTCACTTAATTAATGATTATGACAAGGAACAATGTAACCAATATGGGGAGAAATGACATACTGCAAGAAGGTATGTGAATGAATGGAGGCAGCGTAAAAAAGGGACACCCTTGAAAGGATTGTCAAGAGCAAACAATAATGAAACAAGGGAAAAGGGAAGAAAACATAGATGAAGAAGGACAATAACAGGCTAGGAGAGATGGTAAATTAGGTGAAGAAGAAACTGTAGAAAAGAAAAATATAGCGACTGCATGCAGGAAGACAGATCAGGAGAAGGGATTGATACTAATACTATTTCTGAAGTTCTAGCCAATAAGAAATCTAATTCTAAGGGTCAAGGGTTATTTGGACATTAACCGTCTATAAATGTGAACAACATTATTGACACTGTAAGAAGGATAGGGATACTGGAATGGTGTGCTAAATATGACCTAAATATTAATCTGTTAGAAAATGTATGATTCCTGACAAATGAAGAAAGACTGTAAACAGAAAAATTGTGGGGTGGAAATATAATATGGAACTTAAGACGTGAACATTGTTCTGGATTTGCTATGTTGTGTAAAAACTGTGAAAATGAGAGTTATAATTTTGATAAGGATGGAAAGGTTAACTTGTGGATGTGAGGTGGAGATAAAGTATTTATCGAATCACAGGGTTATATGCATATATAACTAGCAAGGGAAGAGAGAATCTATTTCATAAAAAAGACAATGTGTTAGTCATCATGAAAATTTTCATTGCAGGGGATTTGTTTTTGTGGTTTAATGAGAAAATGTAAAAAGAAAGTGAAAGATGTAAAAAATATGCAGGAAATTATAAATATGGTAAACTAGCTGTGTGGAACCAAAGTTAATCGACTTATGGAAAGGGGGCACTTAAATCTAAAACTGATTATTTTGCATTATCAGAAGATTTGAATGTAGCAAATGGTGATACAGTTGGGATGAATTTTTCAGCCCATTTAGCAATACAGATGGAGGTGATGGAAGAAAAGAAATACACTAAATAAGAAAAGGAACAGAAGAATAAATGAGAAGTTATAGGATGAAATTGGAGAGTAGGAAGTATTGCACTTATGAAAGGAACACATAATCATGAATGCCTTCTATAAGAAATAGTCTAGATGGTGGATTGAATGTAGAAAGAAGTATAAACCATGTTTTTTTTTTTCCAGTGGCAGGGTGATGTAAGAAAAGAAGAGAAAGTGAGATATGGGAAAATGTATAGAAATGTATTAGAGATTTTGGTGAAATTGATAAAAAATAAGGCATCCCTGTTTAGACCGAGATGTTATTTACAAGAGAGGAAGTTTCTACATATTTGGGTAAAATAGTAAAGGAAAATATTAGTATATTGAAGGAAATGAAAAATATAAAAGAGAGGTAAAAAACACAAATAAAATTATGAGTATAGTAGCACAGCACATGAAAAATATCTATAAGAGTAAAAAGAAAGAAAATAAGAGAGAATAGAAAGTAAACAAAATTTCCAGAATGAATTAAGGAAGAATTAAAAAAAAAAAGTTATTATTAATGAATTGGATGAAGTACTTAGAAAAGTAAATGCTGATTCAGTATCAGGCCCAGATGATATAGGGTATGAAATGCACAAGAAATTAATGGACTGGCAAGAGATTAATTTGTAAATTTACTGAATGAATGGTTAAAGAAAGGTTTTGTTTATGAAGAGTTATGTAGTAGAATAATAAAAGTTTTTAATGGAAGAAGGATTAGAATAATTAAATAAAAATTGTGGACCCATCACATTAAACAATACAGATTATACAATTTTTATAAGAATAATAGAGAGGAGAATAGAAGGAAAGATTATATAAATTATGGGACAAACTTCACATGGTATAAATACAAAGGAATGTCAAGATTTGTTATTGGTTGTGAGGGAAATTGTATATGATGTTATAAGTAAAAGGAAGGATGTGAAACCTATGATAGGTAACATTAGCAAGGCTGACTAAAAAAATGGCCCAAACTTCACCAAACCAGTAAAAAAATGTAGAAATTAACTGGACTTCAACGTGAATAAAACACTATTATTTTTATTAGTTAAAACACATCACTTAAGCGTTTTCATCTCTCACGGAGACTTCTTCAGATAAAATACACTCACATTCATCATCTTATTTATAAACTAGCTGCAGTTCATCAAACAATCATGAAATGCTAGTAATTAAAAAAAATCCTTGTGTTAAAGGTGGACCAAGCACTAATTCCAATCACAAGTACCTTCAAAAAACATTTTTCAAAATAAAATAAACTATGAAATATAAATAAAAATACAAATACATAAAAATCATGTTGAATTCCTTTAAAATTTATGTTAAGAAATCTGCTTTTTCACTCAGTATGGGTTTGAGAGATACTTGGCCATTCAGACCTGGGGGGATGATACATTTAGTTGCAACTGCCAGACAAGTTCTCTTTTTAACAGATGTATTTGCCAATTACCACCCCTGGAATAAATATGCACTTTTTTCCAGTATACCAAAGCTAAACTTAAAATTACTACACACAACAGAGTGTATGTACAATGCATTAACTTCCTTTTTTTCCTGATCTCATAAAGGTGTTCATAAATTCTTGATTTTAAAGCTCTCTCTGTCTTTCCAACATAGTATCCTGAGTAACTGTCACATTTAGCTAGGTACACTAGTTTGTTGGTGTTACAATTTCCTTTCACAAAGGAAACCTTGGTATGCAAAACATTGTCCAAAAACTTTGTTTTCTCTTTCATAATGTACATACAATATGCACAACTACCACAAGATTTGGTACCAGTACCAACGTTTTTGTCTGTCTGTTTAACATTTTCTAAGATATATTTAAAATTCCTATCAGTTTTGCTTACAAAAAGGGGTTCAGGCCCAACCAACTGGGAAACTTCATTATTAACGTTAAAAATACTCCAGTTCTTCTTTATAACTCCCCTAATCTCTTGGGGGAAAAAAACGTGTTCCAATACTAGGGCTTTTTTGTATTTGTTGTCTCCCTTATTCCTATTTTGATTAGTAAAATCCATCCCTAACAGGGGTGGATACTTGATACTCCAACCTTTCCTTACTTCTTCAAAAATACTATCCACCATCTTCTGGGGTTATTTCCTTTCTATAAACATTTTCTTCAGTATGTCAAACTCCTGGTCCAGTTATTTAATATCAGAGGTCATTCTTGCCATCCATATGGCCTGACCCTTTACTAGTCCTTTTTTCTGATGGTACGGATGGTTGCTACTGTAGTGCAAGTATGCATTATAAAAGGTTTCTTTCCTATAAAGGTTGGAAATGAATTTGTTGTGCCATTGGGAAATCTTAACATCCAAGTAACTAATACTCAGAAAGTCCCAGGAATGTGTAAACCTAAAGTAGCCACTGCTACCATTCAAATGTTTCATAAACTCACTAATTTGGTCTACTGTACCATCCCACACAATAAAAATATAATCCAAAAACCTCACATAAAGATGTAGGTGCTTGGCAAAGGACCTCTTCAGAATAAATTCATCCTCCCATCCAAGCATGACAATATTGGCAGGGGTGGAGACACAGGCTGCCCTTATCGCAACTCCTCTGATTTGCTGGTAAAATTCACATTCAAAATGCAAAATTATTGTCCAAAATGAGTTCCATCAGCTCTACTCAGTGCCTAATCTTGTCTTCTGAAGGGGAAGAAAATTGTCGCATGGAGATATAAAAAAGTTCCATCCCCTCAATTTTAGGAATACTAGTAAAGAGGTCCACTACATCAATAGTGAGGTAAATGAGCCCTTCCTTCCATAAATCCTGTTTTAATTCATAAAAATTCACAAGAGCCTTTCAGAAGATGGGGGTTCTTGGTCACTACTTCTTTGCACCATTTGTCCACAAGAATGGCCAAGGGATGAGTCTTACTCCCCCTACTAGTCACAATAGGCCTAAAAGGAGGTTTGTTATCATATCATTTCAGGGTTTAAAACAAACTGGGCTGTTTTAAAATTTGTATCTGATGAAGTCTCTGTAATTTTGGAATATTGAGACGAAAGCGCTTATATATTTTATTGTTTATAAATAAAATAAATAAAAAACGTGCTTGGTGATTTTAAAAAATGGTCTGCATGCTCTAAAAGCAATGAAAGAAATATGTCTTACTTGGACGATGATAGATTAGCATTCAGGAAAAAAAGGTTTATCTGGTGAATTCAGTATTAATGGGAAAAATGCATATATGTCAAATGTTTATATGATCTCAGAAAAATATGAAAAGGAAATTTTACAGCTGGTATTTTCTTTTATATGGAGTTCAGGATTAAACCCAGTGAAACGAGGTGTTTTGAATATGAGTAAAGGGGAATTGAGGTTACTAAATCCAGTTGTTTAAACTTGTGTAGGGTGTCAAAGTTGGTAATGGAAGAGATTGAGAATTTAATTGTGATAGTGTTTAAATATAAGTACAAAAAAATTCTGGTAGATGATAAGAATTAAAAAGAGAAAAAATATGTAAAAATTCAAATGATCAACAAAAAATGCTTACATGGAAAATAGAAATAGAGAAGGATGTGGTATAATAAAGTGATGAAACAATATTACTATGTAAATCCATGGGAAAATTTACCAGAATAAGTGACTAAAGCCATTAAATTAAGGAAAAAGGGGTGCAGCCAGACAGTAGAGTAACAGGATTTTCTGTGGAGACTAGTAATAAATAAGTTACCATTAAAGGGGAATATATCATATAAAAAGAAACTTGAAAGAGTGCGTTTATTTTGTGAGGAGAAAGAGGCAACAGAGCATGTTTATTTTGAAATGTAAAGGAGTAGTGAATCTATGGAAATAGTTATGTGAAAAAAATAGAATATTAATAAAATAAACACTGTAGATATGAATATAATTATGGATAGATATTATAAGAACAAGAAGAAAGAATATGTGAGAAGGATAGATAAGAATTTATTTTATGTAATGTGGGTTATTTGGAATGAATGACTAAATGAAATTTTGGTTAATTTGAAATGGATTTCGGCAGATATATTGTGAAAAATCAGGTGATGGTTATGGAAGAAGGAATGGGGATCAATTATGAAAGAATGATAATGAGGATTTTGTAAGAGAAATGATAAATAGTAAAAAAAACATAAAAAATTTGTATCTGTGGGTATTGTGTTAATTAAAGGATCCCTACTCTATTTGATAGATGCCTAGAATCATTTGCATCCACCTGAGCTACCACCTCAATCGGAGGGGACCTTGGTTTATCAGTTTAGATGGTGGAATGGTAACTGCAGTAATCTTACTTTCTACCACTGAAGGACTCAGTCAGAGAGAGATAGATACACTGACTAGCATACTAGTGTCTGTGCCTTTGTTTATGTGCACTTTATCCTTCAGTGTGGTTCTCGCTGCAACACAGTAATTTTTAGTGCTCTGGACTGCAAGTCTGATATCATTCTGTACAGATGTTTTCATCTGTACAGCACATCACTTTGGCCCATTGTTCTGGTGCATTGGGAATAATTTTGTACGAGTTTATACATGTCTGTGACTACATTTTATCTCTGCAGGTATGGTTTGTAAAGTTGTGAATCCTAATCGGCATATTATTCTGTTACACATTTTCAGTAGTGCAGCTGTGCCGTACAACAGTCTAGAGCTGTTTTTTCTACTTAATCTGCATATGTTTTGTATTTGTTAATTATGTAATTTTTGTTCAGCGAATTTTTCTGTGAAACAACACTGTGCATTGTGGACTAGGTTTATGAATTTTGCCTTAAACAGTTTTACCATTTTTTGTACATTTTGCCTTATAACTTTATACCAGCTTTTGTACCAAATATTAAAAAAAATAATAATAACAATAATAATAATATATGTGGAAGAAAGCTGAAAAGACAATACATGCCTTGTAGGGAGTGTTACAATGGACCAGGTCCTTAAGACCCACTTGATCCAGAGGTTAATAGTCTCAGTGATACAGGGTTTGAGTCCCTCTGCTCTGCTTTGCTTATTGTGTGATCTTAAGCAAGTCACTTAAACACCCATTGCTCCTGAAAAGGAGCTATGTGTCCAGTGGACCTACCTGGTTAACAAATACGACTATTATTATTAAAAAAATCTTTAGAGTCAAATTACATGTCTCATGAAAGCTCCAAGTCAGTGATTATATAGAAGAGCTATCACATAACTGAAACAAGCCCTGAAAGTACTTTGCTGCTGTGGGGTTGTTGAACTGATGCTGGATACCAGATATGGAGACAGTTACATAAAATGAGAAAATGTGTCACATTAAGCATTCAGCAGTGCAGGCTAGAGGTGTACATTGCAATTTAAGCAGTGGAGAAGTTCAAGAATAAATTGGGCTAATATGAGACAGTTCTTGTTAAACATGTGGCTGGTTGTATAGAATATGCATTTAATTCAATAGGTAGGGGGATAGACAGACTAGACAGGCCAAGCATTTTTATTTGTCATGAGAGTCTCCTTATATTATTTGACTAGAGGTATGTGTGCCACCTGACTGATACAACAGAAACACAGAAAGGCTCGTGCAACAGGTTTTTGCAGTAATGGAAAAAGATTAGACCTTGCATATCTGCATAACCAAAACAGTGAGTGACATGGCTTTTCACATGTACAGAGCTGTCTGTTGGTCACTAACCACATTGTTGACTAACTACTACAAAGTTATAATAGCCACAGATGTGAACCATTTGATATTTCTGATAATTAAGGCAAGCCAGATGAATGACTTTTCATGCAAGGGACTTTTATTTTTCAAAACTGTACAGAACTACTTTTACCCAGTTCAGCTATTTATACAGTAGTTTCTGATTAAAGCACAGGGTAGTGTATTCTGCTGTAAACATGCTCAATGTAAGGCTGTCTTAAAGGAGAAGTTGCTCTCAGAAATTGTTTCAAACTTATTCACAAAAGTTATTTCAAAAAGTTTCAGTAAACCAACTTAAATTCTACACAAACAAAATGAAAGGTTCTGCATTACTCCTAAATAAAACTGACTTACAAATTAACACAATTTTGCTTTAAGAGTGCTTAGGCAAAATATGGCCAATACACATAAGGCACTATAATGTTTCTGCTGGTCAAGTTATTCATCATACAACCAGCAATCATAATGCAATTACAACTATGAAAGCCAGGAATGTGGATGCAGCATTTTTTAGAAATGGTTACACATCCAAAGATGATAAAAGATAAAGGTAAAATGAATCAGTGAAAGTGTGATATGATGATGAAAGCCTGTATGATCAATACAAACAGATCCTGCTTTACCAGCTGAAACTAAAAAGGCCAAAAGCTAACATGATGATCTCATCACCTGCAGCAACAATGCAAGTTTACATAAATTTAAATAAACCATGAGAATTAATGGTTTACACTTTTGGTGATGATGCAAACAAAATTAACTTAAAAAAAATCAGTCCGACAAGTGCAGCAGCTTTCTTCTTATCCAGTTCTGTGGCTATTTTATTTTTATTTTGTTGCATTGGTGGTTTTCATATCTGTTTCATGGCCACAGATCCTTCATCTAATTTACCTTGTATTTTTTGAGATTATGTTGCTGATACATCCCAACGTACCATGGAACAATATGTTTTTCATTCAGAGGAAAGGATTAACAAAAATGCTGATGTTTCTTCTAAATTCTGGGAGAAACATGTTAAGGAATGTAATTGTCATACAGAGAATCTTTTTTCTACGGTGGCAGTTAGTAATGCTGCTACCCTTTCTATGGAGTTACAAGAACCATATGGTAAATTGGAACATTTGCTTTTTAAAGAAACTAACACCCACTTTAATATACTGAGCTTAAAAGGCGTTTAGAGGTGGATGTGACACGTAGGCAGCTGCGTGCATTTAAAAATCCCAGTGCTCTGTTTGATCCCAGTGATGAGGAAGACAAAGGTGTTGAGACTTGGTTGACAGCTGCCCATCGTTGCTCTTTAAAGTGGGTTAAAATACTTATTGAATGGGACAAGGTCAAACTATGTAAAATGAAGGCAGAGGTGTAGTCTTTATGTTCTGAATTAACCACACATCTTATTCCCTCCTGTTTTGATTCTTTGTTCATAGAAATTAATGAGAAACTTAAGTCCTGTTAATTTGGATTTAATAGAATGTAAGAAGAATAAGCTGAAATGTGATCTCCGTGACTATAGCAACAGTAAAGTCTTTCTTTGGAAGGCTAAATCAAATTTCCATGGGCAATCTGTACCATTACATTAGGGCACATGTCATAAAAAGCAGACTATGTCTTCATTTGCATCTTCAGATGAGACTGAAGTAACTACTGATTAGGACAACAATGGAAGTGCATTTCCTTACCTACCACTGGCACAGGATCCAGCTACACATGAGGAACAATTTTGGAATATTGCCAGTAAGAAGAACTATTCCTTGAACATTATAAAGATGAGCAGAAATGGCTATGGAGAGAATATCTGTCAGGAAGGACATTCAAAACAATTTGAAAAAGGTAGATGGCAATGGTATATCTGTTGTTCCATCTACGACCGAATGCACTTTTCATTCCTTGGTTCTAAACTTGTCAGGAGTTGAATTGGCTAATATTTTATTATCTGTTTTAAATTTTGGGGTTAAAATACATACCCACAGTTAGACCTAGACTACACATATTGAAATATGAAATTGTTCATCTGGTATGAAAATTGCATTTAATATATTTTTTTGAGATAAGCATGCTTTTAATGCTAATATGCATGATTCTTCTTTTGAGTATGTTAGCTCTGATGACAGTTTTTTTCTCATGTATTTCTGATGTCAGAATTTGATAATATTCAAACAAATGTGTATTGTTCTTTGGACACTACTGCTGTTACATCTAATAGTATGTATATACCTCCTTTTGACATGAAAATATTCAACACTTATCTGTAGTTTTTGGTTATGCTGTTGAAAGACTACTTTTGGATTTTGATAAGAGAAAAAATAATATTAATTATAATTTAAGTAAGTATCAATGACAGGCTTTGCAGAAGTTAAGTAATAATTTTTAACTTAGTGTTAAACCTTCTGATAAAGGTAGCAAAATTGTGGTAATGAATTATAAACAATGTACACAGATATGTTATGAGCATCTTCAAGATAAATGCATATATGAAACGACCAATATAAAATGTTATCATGAGGTTGTAGTACAACATTAAAATTTAATGAATAAGGGAGAAAGACTGTGTTATTTTACAAAATAGTGTTTCTGGTTGTTGTTTAGGTACCTTTTATTGCTTACCTAAAATCCACAAAGGTCTTGATCATCTAACAGGACACCCCATTTTATCAGCTTGCAAATATTTTCTTCACAATATAGGAAACTTCTTGCATGAATATCTTTTTTCTGTATGTTCACAAATTGCCCTCTTACTTTAGGGACACACAAGCGTTTCTGTATAAATTAACTTGTATAAATTGGGATACTGAGATATATTGGGTAACGTTAGACATCAAAAGCTTATATTCTAATATACAATATAAATATGGAATAGAATTTGTATTATTTCTTAGGAGATTGTCCACTTTCTCATGACATTATTGAAATGATACGTTTGCCTTCTGAGTAATTTTTTTAACTTTAATAATGATATTTATCGACAGGTTCAAGGCACTGCAATGGGGACTTCATTTGCCCCTGTGAGAATATCACATATTGTTACCTGTGCTAGTATGTCTAGCTGCAGTTTTGTAAATACTTGTAAATAATTATAAATTACCCTGTGTTATAAATGCCAGCATGACTAGCTCTAATTTTATAAATAAGTTTGTGTTTTTTTCTATTATTACTTTGGTTTATGTAAAATGTTTGAATAATAATTTGGCTGGCCAAATATGCATGTATTTTAAAAAGAATTCTAAATGCAGGTTGTGCCAGTCAGCTGACTTAGAGTGATGTCATCATGTGCCAGGGCTGAAAGGAATGGAATCTTTACAGCGGCTGTTTTTGTTTACTTTTCTAAAGTCTGAAATGAGAGAGTAGAATTTTCATAACAGCTTTCTGTGACTTTTAAAAGATTCTGCTATAAAAAGCAGGTTCTATGTCAGTTCAGTTCAGTTCAGTTGCAGTTGTTCTTTAGTTTAGTAGTCATTGTAGCTGTCAGTTGTTGTTTTCCAGATCAATATTTATCAGTCAGAGTTTTTTCAGAGCTGTTCAGCAGAAATAATAGGATTTGCTATTCCATTCACTGAGGACCAGACAACAGCCTGAAGAGGGGACATATATTCTTATTTTGCATTGCAGGAGTAAGACTATCATCTTGGCTTGATGCATTAATCAGATTAGACAGGGACAGTTAATCTTTAGACAGTTAGTGATTTACAGTTAGATAGAGTTTTTCTTCAGTCAGTGTTAAACCTATCCTACAGTGTTATTTATATAATTTCCTGTGTATGAAACTATGTGGTTTATTGAAATCAGTTATTCAGTGTAGATATGTTTTAAATAGTTTTTATTTATGAAATATTTTGCTACCTTTTATTGTGGCTGGTTAATGAGAAAGTACTTTTAGTAACCTGAGAGTGTTTACACTTATTATAACACAAGGGCCACTCCAAAAAGCCTTACTACTTGGATTACATGCTACCTTACATAGAAAGAATTATTTTAACCAATATAATTGAACACTCCTTTTGAAGGATATTGTGGTATTTTGACTGGTGCAGTGTTACTATGTAATTTGGGAAAGAGGCCATTGGAGGCAATTCTGTGCCAGTCTTTCCCAAAAGTATTTGCAAGTGTGATTATCAAATATTTAAGAATGAGTGTGTCAAATACCTAGAACTGGGACACAGTGCTGTGCAGTGGGTAGTGTGAAGACTCATTTGGGGATCTGGATTGAAGCAAATAGTTCAGTCCCGATTTGGAGCCTGTTCCCAGTGTACCCTTTGGAGGAATTGTGTGTTTTATCCCTGATTTCAGTGACACTCGTGAGGATTGAGGCTCCTTAGTTACTGCCCCGAGTTTAAGTGGGATCATCACACCCCCATCTATGCCAACATCACTATGGCAAAGTTCGAGATGGAATACATATATCAACACCCTTTTTTTTAAATGTTATGTGGTTCATTATTTTTGTTATATTGATAATTTAGTTTTTATTTTTAAGTGTGATTTTAATATTATACATGATTTTGTACATAGTTTGAAAAGTAACAGGCTTAATTTTTCATTTGATGCTCTACAGTTGTGGGAACAATTATTGTTTTTTTAGATCTTAGCCTTAGGGGTTCTAAATGTGGTAAGGTTTATACTTCCATTCATAGGAAGTTAGATGAAGTGTTAATATATTTACATGGGAATAGTTGTCATCCACCACATCTCATTTCTTTATTACCAGATGGAGAATGTTTGCATGTTAGTAGACTTTGTAATGTGGATTGTATTTTTTATGGTGAAATTCAACAGACAGTTGTAATGTTTTTTTAGTAGGGGTTATGATAGAGATACAGTAATAAATTATATGAAGAGAGTTGTAGAAAAATGGAATATAGATAATTCTAGTTTGCATAGAGTACATACTCTACAACATGATAAGGAAGATGCTGTTTTTGGTTTTGATTTATCTCATGATTTAGATATTTTCCTCTTATTAATGAGGTTCTTAATGATGAAAGAAATACAACCAATAAAAAATGTTTATTTTGTTACTTTTTATAATATACTTATTGAACAAATTGGTAGATTATTGAAATATTATTGGCCTCTGCTTTTTACGAATCGAGATTTATCTGGTTTGATTAATTTTATTCCTTATATTTCCTATAAGAGGGGATGTAGTTTATATGACATGTTAGTTCATAGTGATTTTAAAATTCCAGTTGTTAATATTTCTGGAGGCACTTCTTCTAAAAATGGCACTTTTCAGTGTGGTAAATGTTCAGTGTGTAGTCAGGTAGTTAGTCATTTTCCTAAGATTAAATTTGACCCATAAATACACATGCCTCACAGAAGGAATAGTGCATGTTTTAAAATGCCCTTGCAATTTATTTTATGCAGGGAAAGTCAAAGAGAATTTAAAGTAAGATTCCAGGAACATATTAGGGATATTAAAATAGAATGTGAGGAAAGCCCTTTAGCTGCACATTTTAACCTTTATCAGTAAAGTAATTCATCTTTATTAAAAGGTTATATTTTGGAATAAATAACAATGAAATGTGGTGAAAATTTTGTTCTTAAAGAAAAATTGCTTCATAAGAAAGCTTTGTATGTATTGAAGTATAACAGTTTCATACCTGGGGTGTTATATAATGAAAGCGATTGGAAATATTTAATTGTTTGTTCTTATTAAGTATTTATTCTATTTGTGATTTAATTAATTGGTTTTATTATATACTATTGTGTTTTTCTCCACTGCATTTTACTCCTCAAAGGCATTTTCCCGACATGCTAGAGGTAACTAAATATCAGATTTTCATTTTGTTCTGTGGCTGTTATTATTTTATTTCTTTCAATCCAGTGCTTGCTGACCATCTCCAGGTAACATCACTTTTCCCTCCTTCACTCCTTACCTGTCAGAATGATGTGGCAATGTCAAATTTTGCTGGAGGCATACATTTTTTTGACAAATACAGGGAAAGAACACTAACAAGTCCCAGTGTTCTCCATTAATACCCAGGGCTCAAAGAAGCAAATATATATTGTGTAGAAGAGACAGCACTCTTGTTAAAAGTTAACCTGTTTGTTGAAATACCATGATATTTTGTAATGCTTCCGAAGGCACATTTTTGTAACAAAATGCACACCTGTCTCTAGCATACAGAGAAAATACAACCTGTGGTAGTGTTATTCACCAGCTGTAAGATATTTATTCCTTTAGGGATGGGTAAAAAAAAAAAACAACCTCCTCCTGGGCCCATTTGAAGTCAGAGATGGCTGCCACAATAAGTTTCCATTTCTTGATGCATTTCTGACATGGGAAGAAAAACAAATGTGAGAGATTACCAACTCTAAACTCAGTGTTTCATGAATCTATCATATTGTTCTGTTTTATGACTTATGCTTGTGTGTCATTTGATGGTGTTTTAGTACATTGCAGCGCTGAACTGCACATGAATAGATTCAGCATTATTTCAGTCTCTTCTTTTCTGCTATAACAGTATGTACAACATTGGGCTGTTTCAAAAAGAAGACAGAAAGAAAACATGCAATGTTATAATATAATATAATATAATGTAATATAATATAATATAATGTGTAACATTCATAATTCATGCAGTTTTGAAAGCTACCCTGTTTAGATTTCTTTTCGGATTAACAAACAAGTTTTTTTTTACCTTGGATGAATACTTGTTCCAAGTTATGCATCTTATTTATCACCTCCAGAGAAGACCATAGCTTTTTCCCCAGGTAACTCCTCAGGTAATCTCTGTGGGCTCATGTAAATTCTGCAGCATGCATTCATACAGATGTACTGCATTTCTGCAGAAGCCTTGCAAAAAGCTGGTAGGCACCATTCACCAACACATAGGATCATAAGAAGTTACTAGGTTGTTGGCCTTGAGGCCCTTACAAGCCTAGGCAAGAATTTAGCCCATGTTCCAACAAGTCAGCACCCTATGCCACTATCAAGCAGGGACACAGGTGAAATCCCAGGGGTGTATTTTCTGTTCCCCATCCAGTTATACCGGTTGCACATAAAAAGGTTTAATGTGATACTCTGCTTTACGTAGAGAGGGAGTCTATTCCACAAAAGGGGGAGTCTCTGTGACACAAATATGTTTGCCAACAAGTCCTATTGATGTCACATACCAGGTTGAGGTCACGCGTGTGGGTTACTCGAGTGGAGCTTGACTTGCAGATATGCAACAGTCCCATCATGGCGGGATCTGAGATTGCTTTGTATACCAGACAGAGGTCACCTCTGAGGAGTCTGTAGGAGACTGAGTAGAGGGACAGGGCTTTTAGCCTATTTGTGTAGGGTAGATGTTTGAGGCCCTGGATTCTCTGGGTGAGGAACCTCTGTAGTCTCTCCAGCTGCTGCATGTGCTTTGTGAGGTACATGCCAAAAGGGGCATTGTACTCAATAAGGGGTCTTGTAAGGGAAGAATATAGGGATGTTATGACCAACTTGTCCCTGGATGAGATACCCTTACTAATGAGGTGGGCCGTGTAGAAAGCTTTCCATACAATGGAGGCAATATGGTGGTCAAAAGTCAGTTTGCTATCAACCTGCGTGCCCAAGTCACTCACGACTGATTGTGTGCTTAGTGCCTTATTATCGATGTAGTAATTTGTGGGGATGCCATTCTCCCCAAAAGGGATGATGATGCATTTTTTAGCTTTCATTTTGAGGCCATGTTTCTGGCAGCAGTCATTTGTTTGGGTGAGACCCTGTTGAAGAATGTCCACATCACTAGGAGAATTGATGACAGTACCCAGCTTGCAGTCATCTGCAAACTTGGTCAGCCATAGTTCCCTAGATTTGGCCTGCACCTCCGTGAAGTATATCCCAAACAGCAGAGGCCCCAAGACCGATCCATGGGGTATGCCGCTTGTTAAGGGTCTACTACTTGAGGTGGCTTCCCCTATTTTGACTAGGTGGGTTCTATCAGTGAGCCAGTTTACTACCCATCTGGTAACATATGGATTGATGCCTACTTGAAAGAGTTTATCTATTATACCTGAGAGGGGAATAGTATCGAAGGCCTTGGCCAGGTCAAGGTAGGTGGTGTGCACTGTATTCCCCTCGTCTATGGTCTTGCTGACTGTCTCAAATAAGTCAACCAAATTTAACAGGCATGATCTCCCCTTGACAAAACCAAACTGTGTGGGATCAAGTGTCTGGAGGTTGCCAATGTCCTTGTTAATGAGGTCCATGATAATCCACATTGAATATTCATAATATGACAAACAGCACTTCTGTGCAACTAGCTGTACTGCAGGGTACAAAAATGGGTAGTGTAGCCTATATGAATGGTGACATGGAGTTAAATTTGTGCACAGAAAAGCAAGACAAAAATCTCAGAAGTTTGAACTTACCAATATATCTCAAAACTAAAGCAGTACATCTAGTAACTATGCTGTGCTTCCTGGTGCATCCCTTAGCAGGATGGGGCAAAGTGATACATACAGCTGTATAGCTCCACAATATCCTCAAGTGCAGTGCTATAGCATCCATATATATATGAGCACCTGTCAGATGCATAAAAGTGGAGGAAATGGGTATATGGAAATGTAGGAAAAAAGGACAAGGAAATAAGCAGAGTGACTCACAGAAAGACTACATGTAGGAGTGTACAGAATGGGGTGGAACATTTTTGCATGTGGATAAGTCCCCATTTTTGCTTTATATCGAGAGAAGGGAAATTGAGGATTGCTAAAAAGGAAGTCATAGTAGAAAAGGAGGATAGTACAGTGAGCAAGGACAGACAGACAGACATGCTATAACAGCACAGACAAATAAGGGAGGGTTTCCACATACTGGAAGAGGGAGACATGGGATGGACTGAGACAAACAGAAAACAGGCAGATGATGGTGGGGGAATTTAGACAGTGTACAGAATATATGGTATTATGCAATAGGTAGCTGTAGTACCTTATAAATTACTAATCACAATACCTATGTATATAAATCTATCAGTTTAGACTACAGTTACTGCACAGATGCATTCATATTGGTATAATAGCGGTAGTGGTGCTGCGGTAGCATTGTCACCTCACAGCAAGACGTTGTCGCGCTCGATTCTCAGCTAGAGCGTCTTCTGTGTGGAGGCATATGTGAATGGGCGTGCCTTCGTTGAAGGTTGTGCGTCAGGGCTGGTAACTCGGCAAGTAAAAATCCACTACCAAACATTAGCGGACCAGAGTTCTGCTGTGGCGACCCCTAACCGGGATAAGCCGAAAGAAACAACAACAACATGCAATAGGTAGATATATACCTGGCTGGTGGAAGGATGAAGTAAAGCACAAATATGCTGTCTGACACCACATGCCATAGGGGAAAGTACAGAGATAATCACTACTAGATGGATCATATTGGCCATAGTTGTGCATTACACACTGGTGTTTCAGTGGAGTGGACTGGCCGGATGAGTCAGTATGCTGTCCACTCCATGAGGTTGGACATCCAGGCCTTACACCTGACTAGTGCTTTTTCCACTGTAGCCTCCACCATCTGCTGTGGAATGCAGCTGGTCCATTTCAGACAATGGTGTGGGATGCCTACTAGTAAGAGAACAGGGCCCTTTCTAGCAAGGCAGTCTCAGCCTTATCACCATCATACTCCTTAGCAACAGCCTTACAAGGAGGCAGTCCACAAGTCAGGTGTCTACTGAGCAAATCTGTCATCTTTACCTGCAATCAGGAGACATAGTGGGATGTTTGCCATAAGTGTATCTGTCCTGACAATGAACTGAATATATTTAAAATGTAGGTCAGCATTTGTAAGCAAAACTAACCCTTTCTGGCCACTAGCCTGCCTGCTTCATATTGTTAGTGAGGCTATGACTGTCTCGTTCTGCTCATACTGAAAGAGAAAGGTCACAATACTTTCCAACATTATACAAGCAATGTTTAAAATGTGTCCCTGTTTTCTGGTCTTTTGCCCCCCGCCCCAAATGTTGGCTTTTTCCAGATTTCTTGTGCTGCAAAGTTCAGAGATACAGCTGAGTGTCAAGTAGATTTTACAAGAAGCTGAGAGCTGCAGGGGAACAAAAGTTTAGTGATGCTTATGCTGAGTCTGCTTGCATTGTTAATGGCACAACAGGTAGTGTACTTGCTTTTGATGCAGAAGGCTGTGGGTTCTACTCCCACAGTAGGTAGATGTATTGCTGATACTGTACTGTATTGTAAGGGGGGGTGGATGCTGCAGTCCTTTTTGGTGAAGATACCTAGTAACTCTGAACCTGTTATCAGTTTGCTATCCATTCCCTATTGCAATATTACCAGCTTATCGTTTTTTAATGAAACATAGGCAATTTATTCCTCAAGGGCAACAGACACTTTATTTGTAGATGAAGCAATGAAATATAAAGTTGTTTGCTAGCAGCAACCTCTTCATTAGTTACAGATTTCTTTAATGTGGAATTATTTAGATGACTTTTACTTCTTCAGAGATTGTGCATATTTACTGATACTGGTGGACTGCATAAGTTTGAGTAGACTTTTATGATAGAAATGTTCTGAATTGGGCAGTTTTGTCATTATTGGTGCATGCATTTTGTTTCATTGTTTACTGGAAAAATGTTCAAAACAAATTTAAAATGCCCTCTACAACTGTACTATATTGTACAAGGAATATAATTTAATAAAATCAGTATGTTTCATGTGCAAGGGGCTTATGAATTGAAAACAGCCCAAAGTTAATCTTTATCTGTCACTGGCAAAATGTATTTTCTTTGAATGTGGGTTTCAATGCTGTTTCAATGAATGTGAGTTTCAAGGGCAGAGAAGTTTTAATGCTAAGTCTGTTTTCATTGTGAGAATGCATTACTTTGTTTAGCCGATGTCTTAGTGTTTGTGCTGTAAAATGCAAAATAAAACTTTCAAATGAAGTCCAAATCATCATAGAAGTAAAGCAGTATGCACATTACTGTGTGTGTGTGTGTTTATGGTAAATGGGGTGAAATATCCAAGTAATGGTTCATTGGAATAGCTGAAGGGAGGAGACTCCATTTGACCATGATTTTGTGAGGGGGAAGAGCGGAAAACTCAAAGACAGCCCCGGCTGAACTATACTTCTCAACTGTCCAGATTTTCACAGAATGAATAGATTTTTGCTTCTTATTTTTGGTTTGTTCCTCATTAAATGTGTGGTTGTCTGGCAAATAATTTAGGAATTAAGTCACTAAATAATGACTGACACTGAGTTTCAGACTTCATAACCTTCAGAAAAATGCATGCTAAAGCAAGACCTGTTATTCTATCAACTGTCTCAGTTTATACAACAATTTTTTGTACTGTTTATAAGTATATTTGGCCTTGTTCAGATTTCCTGCATTAACAGGTTGAGAGGTACGTGCAAATAAATTGCTTTGAAGAATTAGGCATATCCAAACCTCTCAACTGTCCCCGATTTTGGCTCAAAATGTTGCTCTTCCCCTAATAATCCCGCCGCAAAATGGCAATTTTGGAAGAAAATGTGGAGGATTTACAATTAAGAAATAACTGTAATAATCAGAGTTAGAGATTACTTTTATTTCAGAAATGCATGTGGATTCTTTTATTTTGTCAGTTGTTCAAGTTAGTAGTTGTTGTTGTGTCTTTTGGCTTTTCCCAGTTAGGGGTCGCCACAGTGGAACTCCGGTCCGCTAATGATTGGCAGTAGATTTTTTACATGCCGAGTTGCCAGCTCTGACACACAACCTTCAACAAAGGTACACCCATTCATGCATGTCTCCACACAGAAGACGCTCTAGCTGAGAATCGAACAGGACAACATCATACTGTGAGGCAACAATGCTACCGCAGCACCACCACCACTAATATTAAAAAAGTGTCCCTTCTTTGACAGGTTCCCAGCTGTATTGTGTGGCTATTTTATATTTTTGCATCACATTTTTGGTCCATTTTTCATAAAATTGGGGGTTTTTTTTGGCAAATTAGTAGCAAATCATTAAATACTGAAGTTAGAAAATAATGACAGACATTTGTGTTTCAGATTTCATACTCTTCAGAAATTCATACTAATGCAAGACCTACTACTCTATTACCTTTCTAAGTTTATAAGAGCAATATTTAAAATTGTCCTTATTTTTGGGCCTTGTCCCACTTCTATGTATGGCTTTGTCCAGATTTCTTGCTCTGAGGTTGAGAGGTATGACAAATGTGTCAGGGCCATCACAGTCAGCCAGAGACATTTCAAATTCTGACATACTTGTTGCACCCCACTGCCCCATGTAGTGTGACTCTGGATGTGTCCAAGCAAGGCAAGGAGCAGTTATGCAGTGTAAATTACAGAGTATCCCCCATCCAAGGTAGACACAAGTACTACTTTTATTCTGTCCTTGATTTTGCAGAATGTTCTGGTTTGTCATATTTTTAGACTGTTGATTTATGTTTATTATTACTCAGAAAGTGTCTGTTATTCTGTGTTTAAGTAGCAATGCTTTAATGACCATCAGGTAAGCTTGTCTGAGATTGTAAGATGCAAGTATACTTTAATAAGCATACTGTTAAAGAATTGCCAACAGTGAAAGCCTTTCTGTTGTTGCCATGCAGCGAATACTTGCATAACTAGATAATGTATAAGCCTTGGGTATTGAAATGTATATGACAGTATTTGTAATAAAGGACAGGATTACATTATTTTAAGAAGCTCATTACATTTGTTGGAGACTTGCAGTCATCTTTGCAGGCTTTACCTGTAAACCAAACAGAATGCCAATCTATCATGTGTGGTCCATAACTTGTGCAGGAATCCTTTAAGCAATTATCTTGAGCTTGTTTTTTGTTTGCTTTTCATTTTTTACTTTGATCATGTTTTCCCCATGAAACAAGTAGATCTTTGTTGTCAGGCAGCAGGTCTTTTTTGGATAAGAAACATTTTTACAAGTAAGGTATCAAAGAGATTGCTACTTTCAGCATGTTACTTGGTACTTTAATAAAGCTGAATATAAATTATAATTAGAACTGCAGTGCAAGGAGAAGTGGTTTGAGTTGAGTGCTGCTTGTTTTTCTTGTACTTGATTTTGACTGGCATTCCAGTAATGTATTTAAAAAGTAATTTATTTTTTCATGCATCACAGCCTTTTTGTTTCCATCTAGATATTAAGTAAGCTGTCATGCAGCTAATGCATTGAAATATTCTTCTACACTTCACATTGTCTTGATTGGACTCTCATAATGACGGTTTGGCACCCAGGGCAGCGTATTTAATTAAAGTTCCAGTGTTTGTGGTTTTGAGCATAGCTCCTCCCCTTTCTGGTTGACCATACCCCTTCCCATTGCCCCCACCCATTCAGCTGTCTCCTGCAGCCCCCCATTTGATTTGAACTCACCAGCCGCCACTGCAGTGCACTGACCAGCGTTGACTAATAGTGACATTGCAAGTATCACATTTTTTGTGTGTGTGTGCATGTGTGTGTGTGTGTGTGTGTGTGTGTGTGTGTGTGTGTGTGTGTGTGTGTGTGTCTGCATTTGTTTAACACTACACTCTCTGTAAACACACTAGGACCCATAGTATTAAACTAGACATCCCTTCTTCTCCTGAGCTGCAGTGTACTGTGCCCTTATCCCCCTGGTGGTTATGCAGTTACTGACTGCTGCTGTTTTTCTACTTCACTCTTGCTGTATGATGGTGCTCCTGCACCTGTCCTGCTGTTTGTGTTTGGTCTTACCATAGCAGTGTCATGCAGCTACCAGCCTGTGTCTTTCCTCACTGGACTATCTTGAGGTATGCAACATACCAGGAATATACCACAGGCTGTGTTAGGATCAGACCGGAGTGTCCCCTAGGCATATTGAGGCAGTGAAAGGGGAACTTTGTGAAAACTGAAAATGTGCACTAAGGTATCGCATGCTTACAAGTGCATTTTGTTATACTGGAGTTTGGCCATGCTGTGGGAGTCCCATATGGGTATCATAAGAGAGTTTCAACATGTATGTGTGATTGGAGGGTATGCATTTATGTATGATTTAAGTTTGTTGACTGGTAAATGCAATGGTTAAGTGACCCTTTTCAGGCACGTCCTCGGTCTCATTTAAGGAGCCATTGGGTTGATTATAACAGTCGATTATAGACAGAGACTGTACAACAAACCCTTTTATGACATGTAATACATTATGGAGACAAAAAAACAGGCAAGTTTTTAAAATATAATACAAATAGAAAAATAATAGAGTTGATTGTACAAGGAGGTTAAGCACAAATGCACTGCCCCACAATGGGACAAAACTTACACATGAAATAGCATAGGTTACAATAAGAAAAAATTCAAGATTCTCATAGTACATCCAGAGTACATTAGAAAAGCACAGTCTAAGGATGTATAAAATGCAGAAGAGGTAGGTAAGACAGTTAAGTTATGTGAAATACTGAGTAAAAGAATAGGTGTAGAATCCAGAAGGGGAAAATGGTTATGTGAATTAATGAGTTAAAGAATAAGTAAGGAGAGCATAGGTGAGAAATGTAGTGGAGAAAATAAGAGTGGTATGGTTTATGAAAGTATGGGCATATAAGTGCAAATCTAAGATAAAAACGATATTAGGGATTCAGTTTAATGAGATATTTCTAACCATCGTATCTGAAGCAGGTGCATATGTTGCTTTTATGAAGATGTGGATAAGAGGGATAAATCCGTAATAATGGCCCAGTTGACCCACATTCGATTAAAAGCCTGGCCATCTGAGGTGCTGGCAGGGAGGATGTTCTAGGTGTTCCCTGCGGGAAGGTGTAATCCATAGAGGGGAGCAGCCTTTAGATGAAATAGATGAATACAGAACAGGGGGGTAAGTCATAAATGAAAAAATATCCCAGCAGAAGTCATTGGTACAACTCCCCCCAGGACACCCTTAGGTTCTGCACCGGCCCCAGTCTAAGAATCAAGATGGTCTGTGGGCAGTAAGATAGGGTAGTAGACCCAGTGATGTGTGAGGATACTGGAGCATCTAGAAAGAATGAAGCAGATGGGGAACAAATTGAAGTATGCTACATAACTGATATTGCAACCCTTAGCATTAGATATTGCAACCCTTAGCATTCTCATTATCTGCAACTCTGATTACTTTTAGTGTGAATACCGTTTTATAGTTAGGTTGACAGAGCTGCATAATTTCCCCCTGTACGGCTATGAATTGTGATTATGTTCATTTCTGATATGTTTGCATACTGTTGAGACCAGGTTTCCCTACCCATGTTCATTTGCATGTCATTATGCAGTCATTTGCATAAGTCTTTTGTGAAAGTGTGGCAAATTTGTTCATCTTGCTCTATAGCATAAAAGTGGACTATAAATCACCAGTATCCTGTACTAGTTTATACCTGACCAATTCCTGCACAGGTATGCACTGCATTATGTGCATCTTTTCTATGAATCCTAGTCTGGTTGAGAGGATTTTGAGGAGAGAGAACCTTAGAAAAGCTTGACAATGTGATATCCTACTTGGTAGAACTCTTCCTGTTACTTTTTGCATTTACTGTGGGTTCACTACAAAAATAATGTAGCCCAGATTCCTAATCTTAAAGCCCTCAAGCCCAAAATTAAGTTTCACACAACACTATCACACACTTAATTTCAAAAAGAGGTGAACAATATGATGCAAGAATCCTAAAGCTGGCACAAGAACTGCACCAGTATATATGTCAAAATTAGGGAGCTATACTCATCATTTATGTAGCAAGGGGGCATGACCTGTGATGTGAACAACAGTATGCCTTTTGTCCCCACTACCGAGTTACTTGTACTGTAAAGTCACATAGGTTCAAAGGTAAGTACTAGGCTACCTGCCATTGTTGGACATTTTAAGCCTTGCCAATTGTACTCTTACCTTGTGTTTGTAAGGGACCCCCCCTTAACCATTATCCCAACCAAATGAGGAAGTATGTGTAGCATTTCTGTCCATATAGAAATGAGTCTTGCTCTAACCTCTGAGGTCGTGCAACCTCAGATTGAGAATAATTCAGAAGTGAGAGTACAGTGGGAGGGTGGCAGGGGGCTTTCTCCACTGCCGAACCATATTGCCTTCCTAGTTAACCCTATGTTGAGATCAACACTGAGTTAGACACAGGCATTCATGCTAACTTGATTCTCTGATTGCTCAGAAAAAAATATTTACTTTCACTAGTGTTTGCAAGGTGTGCCCTAACTTTAGCCATATTAGGTTGTAAATAATTATGGCACAAAATAAATACCATATGGCTATCTCATACATGATAAGATACAAATAAAATATGTGTGTCAGTAATAAGGATAGAGAACATTATTTGTAGTGTAAGTAGATATTTACAACAGTGTATTAAGAATTCATCTAGTATCCAGATTAACACTTATACATTAAATATTGCAACTGAGAAACACAAGGTGTGGATTTCTCATATTGTTGCTGCATGTACAATCATGTTATGTGACACTTTGCAGTGCCATAATCTGTGTGATGCAATAGTTGTACAAAACAGTTTATTTCCTTGTCACAGATGTTTGAGAATCCAGTTTTTACCATCTGCTCTACCCATCTTAAGGTTTATTGTCCAGGATCAATCCAGCATTGTCCTGAGCAAATATGAGGCTTAGGTGGGAAAGTGTGTTTAAACTTTTGAAGTTCTACACAAAATATCACAATTATTTGTACTATCATCCTTTTTCCATGCTCCAGTCTTGATGGGGAAACACCTTGATTGTCCTTCTCCAGATATTTGAAACTATTCAGATCTCTGGCAATATCTAAATGACATTAAAGCAATATGAAAGTAAAGGTTCACACTGATATTCTATCTACAATGGGAGGCCAGCACTGGAGTGTACCTGGGTAAAGTTTTATATCTACATGTAAAAGTGAATTTATAATATATACTAAGACACAGTAAACAGTGAAAAAGGAAAAACTTATATGAGTTAAAGTTACAGTGAGAGTAAGTATAAACTGTTTAATTAATATTAAAATCTACAAGACTAAGACATTATTTACATTATTTGCATAAACAGAAATATTCTAATAGTGTGTAGAATAGTGGATTATTACCTATTAGAAATGTTGTATGCCTGCATGTTAGGAAGATAACTTACATGATAGGAGAATTTTAGAAGGAAGAAGCGACAGCTATTTCAGTTATATTACCAGTTTATTCCTTAATTCATCAACAGTTAGAGAGTTACTTATTGTGTGTGGTAAACTGACATGAAGTTTAGATGTCAAGACTGAGAAAGCCTGATCTATGTAATCTGTTAAATGAGTGGAATATCTGTGCAGGATGGAGCGTTGCTATTTTGCAAATAGAGTTTGTAAGGGGGTTGATAGGTGGCGCACAGGATATTTGTGGAGAGGTAAGATTACTGATAGCTATGGTAGTACAAATCAGGAAAAAAGAGCAGACTGTTCATGTACTGGAAATTCAGTTTGTATGTGATAGAGATATGCACTGATGTTCTATAGGTGTCAGCATAAGCTGGTATATATAAATGGTGAGGTGTGGAGGGGCTTGCTCTCTCTGCAAAAATAGCTGTTATTTATTTTTTTATTCAGGTTAAGGTCTCGACAAGTTAAATTCAGCAAGCTGAGCCCTTATCCATACTTGGCATTACGTAGGTAAAGTGAACACAGAGCACTGAGTTTATGGTTGTGACTAACAGAATCAAAAGCCTTCATCAGGGTGAAGAAGATGGAGCAAGTTAGTAGACCGTAATCAGCTTCAAGTAGAAGAGCAGTAGTACTGTTTAGGATGAAGAGGCAGGGATGGCAGGGTGCTTTTACCTGGTACATTGAGAGCAAGCTAAGTGTATGCAGGTGCTCTGTGTTTCTTGAGGACTTCCTTTACAAAACATTTTCTTAGGTATGTTACAGGGGTGTGGACCTTTAGCTAGAGGGTAAGAAGTTGTGAGGATATTTGGATACTGGCATAACAGTAGCTAGTTTCCAGAGGTAGGGATGGAATTGCTGTGTGAGTGAAAAGTTAGATTCAGCAGATGTGATGTGAAGTTTGGTCTTTACAGACTGTCTAAAATGCATTGATAGATTTTATCACTTCCTGGACTACCATGATTAAAGAGTTGTTTAATTTAACTGACTGTTTCAGGACTTTTTTTTTTTTCTAACCGAACAACAGAATTCACTGGGTTGAGGGCTGACATATGTTACTGATGTTAGATTCCATGACACTGAGAGAAAATAATTTTAATTTTAAGGTCACTGAAGGATAGTGGATATATTGTTTGGGATCATGTCAATAGTTCGACAACTAATTCCCCAGACACCAGTACTCTTAAGTAAACTCACTAAAACCACTTTCAGCAAACTTTGCATTAATGCTTTTTTTTCCTCGTATACTCTCTGACATGGGGTTCACCCTACACCTCTTGGACTTGTAGACATTTTCTGAGATTGCACAACACTGGAGAAAAGAAAAAATTCTACTGGTGCTAACACTGGTATTGATGAGTTTTCTTCAGTCTGTCAGCATTCACATAAACAACATACGGTTATTTGACTGAGTTTTATTGCAGACTAAGTTTTTATTTTTACTTTTTTCCAGAAATTTTTAAAATTGACACCACACTCTATAGCTTAGTTCATTAGGAATCATTGCCTTATTCACGTCTTTCCTTCTGAACTGCATGTAATATGTAAATGGAATGATTTTTACCTCTGTTCGCATTTAGAAGCTGCTTCATGATGATGCACTGTTTTACATCTAAGAAAACTACTGAGTGTTTTTCATTAGTTTTTAGAGCTCTGCTTCAGAAACATGTTATGTTACTTAGATGTCTGTACTATACTGTGCCAACTGTATTTATCACCTGTGGTGACCATTGCTGCCCATTTACTTTTACAATTCTTACTGCTACCTTGCCTGCCTGTGACCTTAAAGGTTTCTTATACAGTCCATTTTATTAGACTTTTGCAAGATTTTGGCAACTACACATATATTTTTCTCAGAACCACAACATTTTCCTTTTTATTCTTGTCATCTCTTTCAGATGAATACATATTATACGTCCTTCTATTCAGTGTTGCAGTAGTCTTTACATATGGGTTGTATTCGCCCAGACGACCCGACTTCTGGCCTGTATACAAAAGCTTAGAGCCACTGCCTGCATGTGGAACATCGCATGTAGGCACAGACAATGTTAGCCATGAAAGGGGCATCCGCACGTACCATCTTCAGAACTTTTTCGCCACCATTCCGAAAGGTCGACTGTTGGATCCCATTGGTTCATTTTACAGCTTCAGATAAGTACCCCATAGGGGATTTACTATATTGCTTCTGCCTTTTGGTTTGGTAATGTCATCCAGGAAGGGCAGGTGTAGGTGTGGAAGGCAAATTCCACATAAAGATAGTCAAGAGCTGTGCTTGTTTTGCTTAGGGTGTACTTATGACCACCAGTCCTGCTCTATTTGTCAGGCCTTCATTCCCAAAACATTGTGCAGTTGTCTGTCAGCTTTGAATTTATACTTAGAAAACCAAAGACTCAAATATCTGTCTAGAGATGCTATGGAGGGTTTCATGAGTACTTCTGAGCCGTCTGTAAAGAGGAAGGTCAGTAAGGCTAGGCCTGAATCCTCTATAGCTGTGCCTGCTCCCTCTGACATACCCCTTGAGGTTGATGAGAACCCAGTGGTACAATCGGAGGTAGGGTTCGCTCCCTCAGCAGGTACTGGGATGGAAGCTGTCAGGAGTGCAGATCCTAGCATGTCTGAGGCTATGCAGACATCTGGTTTGAATGACTTGGGGGAACTGTGGCTAGTGATTGCAGAAGACTCAGGGACTGCTCCAGCTTCCATGTCCAAAGAACTACCAAAGGTTAGGCCTATGTCTGCCCTCTCTCCTCAACAGAAAAAGCCTGTGAAAAAGAAGTAAAAGACTAGGCATGTTCCTGCTCCTTCCATCCCAATGCCAGATTGGGATGTTTTATCACAGAGCCTTATGAAGGCCCTGATGGCTTTGAGGCCTGCAGCTTCACCTTCACCTATAATGTGTCCTGCCTTTGCCTCTTCTCCAGTGCAGCCATCCAGTGTCCAAGGGCTTATTTCAGGACAGCTTGCAGAACTTCAAATTCATGACACAGATTCTGAGGAGTCTTCATCAGATGAAGACTCTTTAGCATACTCCACTCAAATTCCCTCTCCTTTGGAATATTCTTCACCATAGGAGGAGTCTAATAGGAGGGATTCTCCCATGGAAGCTTTCCTTTGGGGAAACTGTTAATAAAATTGGGGAGTTTTTTTTAAGTGGGATTCCTCTCAAATCTCAGAAGAACAGGAGAGATATTATGAGCTTCTACAGGTGGAGGCCCCTTCACATTCAGCAGTCCCTCCTGTAGTGCCAGCCTTTGTAAATGTTTTCAAGGCTGCATCTAAGAGCCCTGACTCCCAAGCCCCTGCCCCAAAGAGACCTAATCATTTCTATAAAGTCCCTGAGGACTGTAAATTTCTTTTTAAATGCCCCTCAGCTGATCCTACTGTGGTTTCCATTACCTCAGATAAGTCCTCACGGTTATCTCCTTCTATCAAGCTTCTCCCTTCTGATAAGGAAAGTAAAATATTGGAAAGGTTGGGCAAGAAGGTTTGTATCTCTTCCACTTTGGCTGTAAGACAATTAATTACCAGATGCACATGTCCAGGTATGCGTTGGCCTTGCTTACTCAGGCCACCAAGGCTCCATCCCCATTGCCAGATTCAGAGGCTAAATCTCCGGCCCTTGCTGTTTTGTCATCCTCCTGTCAGGTAGCTAGACACTCTATCAAGTGTAGTTATGATGCAGTGGAGGCCTCTGCCAGAGCAGCAGCTTCTGCTTCTGTTCTAAGAAGACATTCCTGGCTATATCTCCAGGCACTTCCTGATGACATCAAGTCAAAATTGCTTGATGCTTCTCTTGACAATTCCTTATTGTCTGGAAAAGCAGCTGCAGAGTTGTTTAAGTCACTGCAAGAAACAGGTAAAGAACTCCAGGATTTGAAACACCTACTGGTTTCTCCAGTTCCAAAATTTCATAGAAATTTCCCTGCCAATACTTCCTTTGTTAGGAAAACTGCTCGTTTCTCTACTTCCGTTCCTTCTGGAACTAGACCCTGCAAACCTTCCAAGAGGCACCCATGGGCTAAGGCTGTTACTCCTACAGCTGCTGCTGTGGCCCCTTCTCAGCAGCCCTTTCATCCCAGACAAAGTCCTCTGTGATGCCTTGCACCCTCTTCCAAGTCATACCCCTATGACCCTATGTCTCTCCCTTTCCCTGTCAGCTTGGATAGAGATCATTCAGGATTCCTGGGTAATTTCAGTTTTCCAAAATGGATACTTTATGATTTGGAAGACCCTCTCTCCTTTTCAGGGAATACCACAACCTCCCTCCAGTCAACTGCATCTATTTCCCTTGATTCTGGATCAGCTTTCCAAACAAGGTACCATTCAGTCTGTCCCTCAAGACCAGCATGTAATGGGTTTTTATTCCAGGATGTTTCAAGTTCCAAGGAAAGATGGCCCTTGGAGGCCTATCTTAGATCTCTCCCTATTAAACACCTTCCTGATGGTGCCTTCTTTCAGAATGCTATCCCTACCTAGGGTTCCTCCCCTGGTCCTGCCCATGCTTTCTTAGCTTCTCTGGATCTCAAGAATGTGTACCTACATATCCCTCTACAGCCCCTCTTCAGAAGATCTTTGTGCTTCTCTGTGGGTTCTTTGCACTTTCAATTTACTGCCTTGCCCTTTGGTCTTTCTACTGCTCCAAGGGTATTCACAAAATGCCTAGCCCCAGCCATTGCATATTTAAAGCTGAAATGACATCAGGTTTACCCATATTTAGACAATCTGCGGTTTCTGGCCAGCAGCTCAGACCTCTTAACTCAACATTTGAACCTAGCCATCCCTTTTCTGCAGGCACTGGGTTTCACAATAAATCTCAAAAAATCATGTCTCACAGCAAGTCAGGATCTTATAATCTGATATTGTTAATCCTCGTTCAATCCTTATGTGTGGGTATTGGTTCCGACCTCGGAACCGAGCTGGCCATCTTCCAAGCTCGCGGCAGCTACAAACTCTCGAGCTAAAACTCTTACGCAGAATTCCCCACTCCCTGTTACCTCAGATTTCGTTTGCCACATCGCCATTTGGTCATGTCAGGCTACTTCTCTTGAGCTAAGTACAGTATTTTTCTTCATACTAAGTTCTAAAACAACCTTTTTTCACAAAAAAAAGTTATTAGATAGTTATCTCTTACCTTATCGCATTTAGAAACTACCCCTTTTCAAACCTTTCAAATCCTTTCCTCTCCTTTTACCGCGACCATCGTTGGTAAACCCATTTTCCTTCTTACCTTTTCGGTATTTCTTGTACCATTGCTGGTATTTTTCTGGTTTTTCTTTCTTTCCTTAATTAACATGACACATAAAAAAGGTAGTCTAGGGTTTAAAAGATGTTTAGATTTTGGCCATAAATTACCTTCTTCAGATGTACATTCCCTGTGTGTCTATTGCTTGGGTGTGCCTCATATAACAATTGACCTGCCTTGCGGGATTTATAAGTATTTCTCTAACAGGACGTTAATTGAGAGAAAAAATAAATTAATATTGAAGGGGCTACTTAAATCTCCTTCATCAGAGGCTATTTCTGGGTCTGAGGCTTCAACTCCTCCAAGATCCCATAAGAAAAAGAGTGATGAACATAAAAAGGCCGAGTCTCTTCTTTCGTCCCCAGCTGGGGACCCTCAGGAACTGAGACCCAAGAAAGCTAAGCTTTCCAGTTCAAATTTGACTTTGTCAGCTACTGCGCCTGCGGTGCCTAGACCCTCGGCACCAAGGCCATTGGTGCCATCTGCAACCTCAGCACCGACTAGTGTGCCACATACCACATTGGTACCGATGAGCTCCTCGGTTAAGACTCCCTTACCGGCACCGACTGTCCAGTCGACGCAGACTGTCATGACGTTGATGGATGTTTTGACGCCTTTTCCTTTTCAGCTCTGACAACTTACCAGGCACCGACTACCCTCTCAGTACCGACCATTCAGCTTTCGTCACTGATTTTTTCGGCTCAGGCCATGGTGCCGACAACCGCTTCAGTACCGACCTCATCATCGGTGCAGACCACGCTTTCAGCACCAATGATTTCCTTGGTACAGACACCAGTAGTTCAGTCCATTACAGCTCCGTTGTTCTCAGTGCAGACCACCCCCATGGTGTGCACCGAGTTTGCTCCATCCTTGGATAAACCTGACTCTCCCTCAGCCATGTCCGTGAAATCCGCTAGAAGCCTCTCTGAACACAATGTTTTGCGTCTTGTGGATCAAGTGCTTTTGGCCAGAGGTATTCCACCCCCCGGACCTATCCTTCCTTGGGAGGTGATCACATCAAGGATTCCTATTTATTCTCCTCCTTCACTGCCTTTGAAGCCCCTTGATATAACACAGTCTTCCCCCACTACGATTCCTTTTATGGACCTCACTAAGGAGCCACAGTTGCCTTTGTGGCAGGAGAGTCTTGTCACGGCTCAGGATGTCAGCTGTGGCGTACATACTTTGGTGTTTCACAGCCATCCAGGGACTCCGATTCAGCAGGCTGAGCCACTTAGGCGAGGGGTGACCCCTGCCCTGAATTCCCATCCCTCTTCTGGTGGACCAGCCTTCCAGCTTATGGAGAAGGCTCTGGCATCAGGTGGCGATTCTGTGCTATCACTATCCTCACCCTCCTCTAGACCACAATGTTCACAAGCTGCTCCTAGCAGACACCAGGCACAAGGGCCTCAGGACATACTCCCAAAGGAGACCCCTTTTGAGCTATCTTCCCCAGCTTCTCCCTCTGAGGAAGATCATCAAAAGAGCTTGTGCAAGAGGAAGCACATGGACTCCACAGAGGAGTCCCTTACTGAAGACACAGACTTTGATGATGGGGAAGGGTCCCCTCGATCACCCTCTGATGTATCCTTTGGTGATATCCTTGAAATCCTTAAAAAGAGAGGTGAATGGCAGCTCTCCAACCCAACCTCTGAAGAGTCTGCATTCCTGCAGGCCTTTCATGCCCGGCCACCTACCTCCTGGGTTACTCCATCTGAAGACAAACTTGTCCGGCTCGTCGTGCAGCATGTGTGGAAGGCTCCTGACACTGTTGAGGCCATTCCCCAGAGGCCAGATAACATTTTGTCCCCTCCAGCTAGTGATCCCCATTGGTCCAAAGGTCTTCCTGTAGATGCCTTGGTGGTGGCGGCCACAACAAAAAAGGACCTGGTGGAAGAAGAAAGCCAGACTGTCCATCCACCCAACAAAGAGTTCTGAGCTCTGGACAGAATAGGGAAGCATACTTTTGCATCAGCGACCTTTGCAGTTAGGTCCCTGAACTATATGGCACATTTTACCAGGCTTCAAAGAGCCTTAATTTCTGAGCTCTCTGAAACTTTGCCTGGAGCTGTGTCTGATGAAGTCCATGACAAAGTGGCCTCTCAGCTAGCTACCATCGAATCGATATCTAACTCTTCCATGTGCCTGATATCTCACGCATCAGAAGGAGCAGCTAGAGTGGTGGGTTCAGGCATTGTTTTGAGACGACATGCCTGGATGCGTTTGTGTAATTTCGCGGAACCCTTCAAGGCTTCCTTTCTCAACGCTCCCATCGAAGCCTCGTCGTTGTTCGGACCCAAGGTTAAAAGCACACTGGCCAGATGTGAACAGGATGGTAAGATCCTTTCTGCAGTGGGTGTCCGTTATTCTTCCCCCTCAATGAGCTTTCTTCAGAAACCAGAAGAGTGGGAAGATATGGCACAAAAAGTTTCAAGGTTCTTTCCGTGACACACAGGCCGAGTTCACCCTAGAGGCAGAGGGAGAAACTCTCAGGGAAGACGTCCCTTTCAGGGCAGAGAGGGTCCGCATAACTAGGGTTCCAGGGATTCTTTCCCTGGCCAATCCTACCAGCGCTCCTGAAGAGTGGCCCAACTGCTTTCCTCTGGAAGTGGTTGGGGGTCATTTCTCTTTGTACCCTTCTGCCTGGCTAACCATTACCACCAATTATTGGGTACAAAGGAAAATAACCAGAGGTTATCATATCCCCTTCGATCTTTGTCCCACTCCCTCAACAAGCTTATCCGACGTTTCACCCAGTCAAAGGGAAGAAGCAGTGTTGGAGATTTCAAAGCTGCTAAAAGAAGAGTCATCCAAATAGTCCCTCCAGACCAGATAAGATCCGGATTCTACTCAAGACTGTTTTTGGTGCCAAAGAAAACCAAGGACTGTAGACAAATTTGGATATCAGTGTATTGAACAAGTTTGTAAAAGTGCAGAAATTCTGGATGGTCACAATACAGTCTATCCTTCCGCTTTTGGAAAAAGACGATTGAATGTGCTCGATAGATCTTCAAGATGCTTACTACCACATAAAAGTGGACAGACCATCAAGAAGATTCCTTCACTTCCGTGCAGGAGCCAGTCATTACCAGCACAGAGTACTGCCCTTCAGACGCTCCACAGCCCCCAGAGTGTTCACAAAGTGCATGGCAGTTGTCACAACTCACTTGTGACTACAAGGATTCCAGGTGTTTCCATACCTAGACGACTGGCTCATCTCCGCCCCCACCAGACATCTATTGGAAGAAGCCCTGGCATACTCTCTTCTCTCTGCAGAAAGGCTAGGCATAACCATAAACTGGCAAAAATCCAATCTCACCCCATCTCGGTCCATAGAATTCATAGGGGTCATCTTGAATACAAAGAATTGCAGAGCATCCATTCCAGAGCACAGAATTATAAGGATAAATCAGCAACTGATTCCAATCCTTTCAAGGGAGAAATCCACAGCTCATTCTGTTCTCCAGTTGTTGGGCTCCATGGCAGCCTCCATTATTATTGTCCCCCTGGCCATGTTTCACATGAGGCTTCTACAATGGCTACTGCTCACCCAATGGTATCCCTTTCAATACCCTCTTTCAGCCAAGATTTGGGTAACTCACAGGTGCAAACAAGATCTAAATTGGTGGATGATGCACAATCCGTCACAATGGTCTCACCCCTTCTCACCCCAACAGCCCAAGGCTACAGTGACCACAGATGCCTCCCTGATGGGGTGGGGGGGCTATTTCAGGGACAGACAGTCCAAGGTACTTGGTCCGAAATGGAGTCCCACCTGCATATAAATGTTATGGAGCTGAGGGCGGTGCTTCTGGCGTTGCAAGCATTCCATCCCCTGCTGCAATCTGGGACTATTGCGATACAATCAGACAACATGGCGGTGGTCTGGTACATCAACAAACAAGGTGGAACCAAATCTTACCCACTCTGTCGAGAGGCCATGAGGATATGGCAATGGGCAATGGCTGCCAACCGCTTTCTTCTAGCAATGCACATTCCCGGGAGTTCCAACGTGATAGCAGATAGACGCAGGAGGTGTATTCTACAACCTCATGAGTGGTCCCTGAATCCCTTGATAGTGGCAGAGATTTTCAACCGCTGAAGTCTTCCTTGTTGCGACCTCTTTGCGTCCCCAACCAACTACAAATGCAGCAACTATTTCACCCTGATCCCCCTCTGGGACAATCACCCAGGGACACTCTAGTCCACGATTGGCCCTCAAGTCTGCTTTATGCATTTCCACCTCTCCCCCTCATTCCCCAGTTTCTGAAGAAAGCCCACCGGTTGAAGAGCAAAGTAATCCTCATAGCACTATATTGGCCTCGTCAGATTTGGTTTCCCTTTCTTTGGCCTCACCTGCTACAGCAACCGTGGATTCTCCATCCAACCCCGGGGTTGATCTCCCATCCACAGAATCTGATTCACCCCAACCTGAACAGTGTGAAGCTCACAGCTTGGCTCCTCCAATTCCTTTGATTGCCAGGCAGAATAATCTTTCTTTGCCAGTACGTGACATTCTTATTGCATCTCATAAGTCTTCCAACAGAGTTACATACCTCAGCAAGTGGAAAAGATTTACTTTTTGGCTGAAAGAAAAACAAGTAGATCCTTTTTCAGCATCAGTGTCGATAGTACTGGAATATCTGTCTACCCTATTTCAGTCCGGTCTATCTGCCGCTACCATTAGAGTTCATTTGGCTGCAATATCTACTTTTCATGATAGTGTCCAAGACTCCTCTCTTATGTCACACAAGTTATGCAAGACCTTCATAAAAGGCGTGAATCATCTAAGACCTCCTTTAAGAGAACCTACTCAACCATGGGACCTGTCATTAGTCCTACAAGCTTTGACAATGCCACCTTTCAAACCAGCTTCTTCTTGCGACCTCAAATATTTGTCATGGAAAACCTTGTTTTTGGTGGCCATTACTTCAGTCAGACCTATCTCTGAGCTTCAAGCCTTATGCATCAAGAGTCCATATATGATTTTTCATAGAAATAGAGTGTCACTGAGAACTAATCCTTCCTTTCTGCCAAAAGTGATCTCTGAAATATCCATTAATCAAACCATTGAATTGCCAGTTTTCTTCCCCAATCATTCAAACAGAGGAGGGTATTGCTTACATACCCTAGATATTCATAGGCAAATTTGCTTCTACTTGAACAGGACTAAGGCTTCTTGTAAATCAGACCAGTTATTTTATAGGTTCATAGGTGCATAGGTAGGTACCAGGCTATCGGCCCAAGGGCCTATTTAAGCCTAGCCAGCAAGGTTCCATAGCTTACGCCACCCAAGAAAGTTATTTTCCTGTGCCACTGTCGAGTAGAGACACAGAAGTGATCCCTGGGGTGTATTTCCTATTTCCCATCCACTCATCAAGATTTTTCTTGAAGAGTGCTAATGAAGAACTTTGCTTGACATAGATGGGTAGCTTGTTCCAGAGTATAGGAAGTCTCTGGGACAGGAATCTATACCTCCAGCATGTTCTGTTTATTGTGGTGACAAGGTTTAGGTCCCTAGAGCCTGTAGTAAGTAGGGATTGGGATTTCATTTGGTGTAGCATGTCCAACAGCTCTGGGTTTGACATAGCTTTATATGTTAGGGAGAGATCACCTCGGAGTAGGCAATATGCTACGGAGTAAAGCTGGAGTTTTTTGAGGTGGTCAATGTAGAGCATTTATTTTAGGCCAGTAATCCTCTTTGTGAGGTACTTCTGTGGCCTTTCCAGCTGCTGCAGATGTCTTGTGAGGTACATTCCAAAAGGGGCATTGTACTCTATAATGGGTCTAATGAGTGACAAGTATAGGGGAACAATGACCTCTTTTTCCCTGGATGAGAACCGTTTTATATTGAGGTGTGCCATGTAGAAGGACTACCTGGGTTTGGAGGGTGGCCTAATGGTTAAGGTGTTTGCCTTACAAACATAAGCTGCAGGGTTCAAGTCTCACAAGGGATAATTGGCTAGGCTTAAAATGGCTCGCAAGGGCAGTTAGCTTAGTACTAAACCCATGAAACCTAACCTATGACTACTGTGGCGATGTGACTATCAAAGGAGAGACTACTGTCCACCTGAGTCCCAAGGTCTCTTATCATGCATTCGGTGTTAAGTAGAGTGCTGCCTATGTGGTAGTTCATGGTTACAGAGTTTTTACCAAAGGGGATGACACTGCACTTTTTGGCATTGAGCTTGAGGCCATGGCTCTGACACCAGGCATCTGTCTCAGTGAGGCCCTTCTGTAGGATATCCACATCATTTGGGGACTTGACTATGGCTCCTAGTTTGCAGTCATCTGCGAACTTCATTAGCCAGAGGCCTTCTGTGTTAGCCTGTACTTCAGAGAAGTAGATACCAAACAGGAGAGGTCCCAGGATGGAACCCTGTGCTACTCCAGTTGTCACTGCTTTGAGGTCAGATTTGGAGTCTGCAACTTTTACAGTGTGGGTTTTGTCAGTGAGCCAGTTGGCAACCTATCTTGTGACGTAGGGATTTATACCTAGTTTAGTGAATTTAGCTATAATTCCAGAATGGGGGATGGTGTCGAAAGCCTTGGCGAGGTCAAGATAGGCTGTGCGAGCCACCTTACACTCATCCACGGCTTTGGTGACTGCCTCAAAGAAGTCGATCAGGTTCAGGAGGCATGATCTGCCTTTCACAAACCCGAACTGGGTGGGATCCAGAGTTTGGAGGTTACCAATGTCTTTGTTTATGAGTTCCATGATGATACGTTCCATGGCCTTTCAGACCAGGCTTGTCAGGCTAATAGGTCAATAGTTCCCTGGATCAGTGGTGGCTCCCCCTTTGTGGAGTGGGATAACTGTTGCTGTGTGCCACTCAGTGGGCACAAAGCCTAATGTGAGGCTATTATTGAACATGGTGCTTAAGTGGGGAGCCAGTTCGTTTTGAAGTTCATGTAAAACGCAGCCTGAGATGTTGTCTGTCCCCATAGAAGCTGTGTTTTTGCCTTTAGAGAGTGCAGCTTTTACCTGCGTAGTTGTGATTACAGGGACTCTGCATTCTTCCTGTATAGATATGGGCCCTTTAGGGGGTGAGAGTGGGGTAAAGTTAGCACTGAACCTAGCTACCAGGATGTTGGCAATATCAGTTGGTTCTGTAATTTTCGTGCCTTTGTGCTGTAACTCAGAGCAGATCTGGGTGTTGCCATCTAGATTCTTGACATAGCTATAAAATGCTTTGTGGCCTATTCTGGACCTAGATTAGGATGTGATGTTGCTAAGGTCACATTGGTTAAATGGTTAAAAGACTGCATGACCTTCATTTATAGACAACGTAATATTCCATTACCTACTACCATAAAGGCTCATTCTACAAGGCCAGTGGCAACTTCTGCTGCCTTCCATGCCAGAGCCTCTTTACATGACATTTGTGCAGCTGCATCTTGGGCTACTCCTCATACCTTCATCAATCATTACAAATTGGATTTGGCCTCCAGGGGAAGTGCATCTTTTGGTTCTGTGGTGCTCAGGAATGTCCTTCCATGAGAGCCTCCCAGGAATAAAGGTAGCTGGGGACTCTGTCCCACATGTAAGGAATGAACGAGGATTAACAATATCAGATAAAGAAGTTATGTCTTACCATAACTTTCCATCTGTATTGTTGATACTCGTTCAGTCATTACGACCCTCCCTCCTTCCCCCTCCTTTAGCTTCTAGTGAATCTCACCATCCGGTTCTGTTAGGTCATTTGACAAGAGGTAGCCTCTACCTTCTTTTGACTTGCAAACTCAATCTGAGGTAACAGGGAGAGGGGAATTCTGGGTAAGAGTTTTAGCTCGAGAGTTTGTAGCTGATGCGAGCTTGGAAGATTGGTGGCTCGGTTCCGAGGTCGGAACCGATACCCACACGTAATGACTGAACGAAGATCAACAATACAGATGGAACGTTATGGTAAGACATAACTTCTTTTTCCTGGGGTGCAGGTTTTGCACAGATTTGATGATGTTTTTTTCTCCCTGTGAAGAAAGCAACCTGTTTCAGGGCATTCATGGAGGCTCTTCTGCGTCGTCCTTCCATCACAGCCAGGAAGTTTCTGAGACTGCTGGGGTTCATGGCTTCTACTATTCCCATGCTACCCTTTGCAAAGCTACACATGAGAAAGTTCTAGTGGTTTCTCAAGAGAGTTTGGTCCCAGCATGCTCATCCCTTAGATGTCATGATTTCCCTCCTTCCCTGCGTGAAAGCAGAGTTATGTTGGTGGATGCAGCAACTCAATCAGAACCCTGATTACCTCGTCAGGTTCTTCAGCCAGTTCAGCAACTCTTCACAGATGCCTCAGACTTGGGGTGGGGAGCAACTTTTGCTTCCAGGAAAGTTCATGGTCTTTAGTCCCCTTCTCAAAGGAAGGAACATATCAACATCAGGGAAATGAGGGCTTTACCTTTAGTCTTATAGACCTTTCACCCTCTATTCTTGCCAGGACCCTTAAAGAGCCTCACAGACAATACCACGGTCCTTTGGTACATAATCAAGCAGGGGGCACAAAATCTTATCTCCTCTGTCATTTGGCCATCAAAGCTTGGGGATTAGCTGCCTCATACAAGGTAACTCTGTATGCTGTGTACCTTCCTTCAGGTCAGAACTCTGTGGCAGACGCATTAAGCAGGTCCATGCACAAGCTCACCAGTGAATGCTCCACAGGGATGTGTTCCTGGAGCTAATTCACTGGTGGGTTGCTCCTAAACTGGACCGATTTTCCTCCCCTATGAACAGACAGCTTCCTCACTTTTGTGACAGGGCACCTCATCCTCCAGTGTAGAAGGTGGATGCCCTCTCATTCTCATGGAAGCGGAGCTTTGTTTATGCATTCCCCCCTTCCCCTTAATTCAGAAAGTCCTGTTGAAAATTCTACAGGACAAACCAAAAATCTTGTTAGTGACTCCCTTTTGCCCAAGACAGCACTGGTTCCCTCTTCTTCTGCAGTTAGCCAAGGGTCATCACTACAAGTGACCTCATTGGTTGGACTTGCTTACTCAGGACAAGGGATTATTGATCACCCACATTTGTTAACTCTACAGCTGACCTTGTGGGTGATCAACTTTTTATCCTTTTCAGGCACCTATTCTCTAAGGATGTGCTAAGCGTTTTCCAAGAGGCCCGGAAACCCTCTACTAGAAAATCTTATATTTCCAAGTGGAGAAGATTTTCCATTTGGTGCCATTAAAAGGAAAGTAGATCCCTTTGGTGTGGGCACTCCCCTAGTGCTTTCCTGCCTGTGTGAGTTACTTAACAGTGGCATTTCTCACTCCTCAGTTAAAGTCCATTGGTCTGCCCTGGCTGCCTGCTTGCCTTTGACCCCTCCCCAGCTTCCAGGCTAGAAGTTAAGCTTTTTCTAAAGGATGTCCTACACTTGATACCCCGCCCCAGGAAACCAGTTCCTCCTCCCTGGGATCTCAATTATGTGCTGGAAAAACTTACTTAGGCCCCTTTTGAACCAGCACCTTCTGCTTCCCTAAAGTTTTGCACATGGAAAATAGTGCTTCTGGTAGCCTTAACCTCTGCCAGAAGGGTTTCTGAAATTCAGACATTAATGGCTTCACCTCCCTTTCTGGTCTTCCACAAGGACAGGGTATCCTTGAGAACTTACCCTTCCTTCATGCCAAAAGTGGTGAACGAGTTGTTACTTAATCAATCCATCCAATTGCCTACCTTCTTCCCTTCACCTCAATCCTCTAGTGAGAGGATTTTACACACCTTAGATGTGCATAGACAACTCAGATTTTACCTTGACAAGACAAAGTCTATCAGGAAGTCTGACCAACTTTTTGTGTCATTTCATGTGAGGCCTCTGGGCTTACCTGTATCCAAACAAACTATATCCACATGGATTTCTAAGGGTATTGTGTTTTGCTATGATTTCCATGCAAAGTCCTTATCAGCATATGTCATGGCACATTCCACTAGGTCAGTTGCATCCTCAGGGGCCTTCTTCAAGGGTCTAGATGCCCATTCCACCTTGGAAGCAGCCACCTGGTCATTTGTTCACACCTTCAACAAACATTACAAATTGGACACTGTTTCCAGATCCAGAGCAGAATTTGCTAGGGCAGTTCTGCATGGATTCTTGGAAAATGCTTCCTCTTAGTTTCCCCCTTCTCTATTCTCCTCCCTGGGTTCCCTTTGCAGCTCTCGCACTCTCCCATATGTAAAGGATACTGCAACATTGAATAGAAGGGCATGGAATAGCTGTATAAAATCTTACCATAAACATAGATGTCCTCTTTTACGTTGCAGTATTCTATCCCTCCCATCTTCCCCCTCCGCTTTCTCTTTCCTAGGATGATCCACCTAGGCTCTCCTGGGGTTTTCCTCATTTGGCTTTCTTATTCTGAAGACGGTACATGCGGACAGCCCTTTTATGGCTGACATTGGCTGGGCCTACATACGATATCCCACGTACAGGCAGTGGCTCTAAGCTTTTATATACAGGCCAGACTTTAGGTCATCTGGGTGGAATATAACCCATATGCAGAGCCGGATCCAGCAGTAGCCAACAGAGGTAGTCGCCTACTGCCCTGTGAAGGCTAGGGGCCCCAAAATTACAAAATTAATAGCATTAAAAATATACATGAAAACACCAATTTCTTTAATTTTAAAATCGAATTAGGATTGGATAGTTTGCACTGTTGTGCTCTGCCTCTGTTGCTGCTTGGCTCCCTCGATTTCCACTTGTGCAGGTGGGGGGGGGTTCAACTTCAGATTCTGGGCTATACTGCAAGCAACATTAAGCAGGTGCATTTGTATGCCTCCCCCCCTGCCTAATTGACTCAATAGTTCAGTCTGGTCAAGGTCCAGCAGCAGGCTACACAGGTGTACACATTGGCAGTTAAAACCATTGTGTTTGTGTGACCTTACTGCACTTTTTCTTAAGTGATCATCATCTGCTGGCCAGAACGATATGAACTTAGTTCTCACTCCACTCCTCATTCAAGAAAGATTGAAGTTTAAAGAAGTTCATTGCTGTCAATGCCGTGGTGGTGCTGGTATGTTAAATATTTTACTGTCTTCTTGCAGACAGTTGCAGCCTCTGCAGTACTTATCTATTTTTTGTTTGGTAACAGGGTGGGAAAGGCACTGGGTGGGGGTCTTGGGTCTAAGGCAATGGCATTAGCATTACTTGCTGATTCTGAAGAGGTCATTGGGAAAACTTTTTCATTTTAATGCTTGTGTATACATAGCCAAAGTACTGAAGAGGTCATTGGGGAAAATGTTTAATGTTTGTGCTTGTGCATACATGGACAAAGTACGTAAGGGATCCTCGGGGGAAATTATTCATTTTGATGTAATTTTGTGCTTACTATGCAAACAGACAGACTAATGAAGATGTTGTTGGGGAAAATGTTTTATTTTTGTGCTTGTGTATACATGGAAAAGTAATAAAGGGAAGCTTGGGGGAAATGATTCATTTTTATATCATTTGGTGGTGCTTGTGTGTACATGGACAGAATACTGAGGGTGTCGTTATGAGAAATGTTTAATTTTGGTGCTTGTGCATATATTGGATAAAATAGCGAAGGGGTCCTTGGGGAAAGAACTTAATTTTGGTGCTTGTGCATACATGAACAAACTACATAAGGGATCTCTGGGAAATAATTCATTCTGATGTCATTTGGTGCTTGTGTGCATACATGGACAGGCTATTGAACAGGTCATTCAGGAAAATGTTTCATTTTGATGTTTTGAATACATGGACAAACCATTGGGAAATGATTCATTCTGCAGTCATTGGTTTTTTGTGCATACATGGACAGACTAATGAGGGAATGGTCATTAGGGGAACTGTTTCATTTTAGTGGTTGTGCATACATGGGAAACTACTGAAGCGGTCTTTGGGGGGATTTTTCATTTGGGTGCTTGTGCCCACATACATGGACAGACAGAACACTGAAGGCATCTTGGGGGTGTTTCATTTTGGTGCATGTGCACACATACATGGATTGATGAACTAATTAAAGCGTCATTGAGGGGGATGTTTCATTTTAATGCTTGTACATACATACATGGATGAACAGACCACTGAAGGGATTGTTGTGGGGATGTTTCATTTTGATGCTTGTGCATATATACACAGACAGACAGACTATTGAAGGGGTCTTTGGATGGGATGTTTCATTTTGGGGCTTGTGCATACATGGACAGACTACTGAAGGGGTCTTTGAGGGAAATGATTCATGTTGATGTAATTTGGTACTTGTGTGCATACATGGACAGACTGCTAAAATGATCTATAGGGGAAATGCTTCATTTGGTGCCATTTTGGTGCTTGTGCATGCATGGACAGTCTTCTGAAGAGATGCTTACCATAAGTGTTTCATTTTGATGTAATTTAGTGTTTGTGTGCATACACATACAGACTACTGAAGCCTGAAGTGGTAACTGGGGGAAATGTTTCATTTTCATGTCATTTAGTGCTTTTGTGCATACATATATAGACATCAGAAGCCTGAAGGGGTATTTGTGTGAAATGTTTCATTTTGATGTCATTTGGTGCTTGGGTGCATACATGGACAGACTACTGAAAAGATCTTTGAGGGAAATGATTTGTTTTGATGTCATGTTTTTACTAGTGTACACATGGATGGGTTACTGAAGGGATCCTTGGGGGAAAGGATTAATTTTGATGTTATTCGGTGCTCATCCATACATGGACAGACTACTGATGGGGGTTGTTAGGGGAAGTGTTTGTGTGTGTGTGTGTGTGTGTGTGTGTGTGTGTGTGTGTGTGTGTGTGAATGTGTGTGTGTGTGTGTGTGTGTGTGTGTGTGTGTGTGTGTGTGTGTGTGTGTGTGTGTGTGTGTGTGTGTGTGTCTACAGAGGAATGACTGGTCTTGGATGACTGTGTATGTGTGGGGTGGTGATTGCAGCAGAGGGTTAGGTAGGGAATGGATAGTTTAGATGTGTGTGTGTGTGTGTGTGTGTGTGTGTGTGTGTGTGTGTGTGTGTGTGTGTGTGTGTGTGTGTGTGTGTGTGTGTGTGTGTGTGTGTGTGTACATATTTGTGTGTATGGGACTGTCTGTACTTATGAGGGGGAGTGACCAAGGGGAATTTCTGTGTCAACATGTTGTATAGGCTGCCAGTAGTTATATTGCCCCCCCTACAAAAATAGTTCTTAATGTACTATCCTCTCTGTATGTTACTTTCTAATTTCTATTGGATTCATTTAGTTTTCTGTCAAATTAGTTTGCAGCCATGGGGAGATAGTTTGTAGTTCATCAAAGTGTGAATAAATATATGTATATATGGGTCTACTTTAAAACACTGACACGCAAAACACTTACGACGAGAACTCCGAGACCAGAAGATCGACAACTGAGATGACCGACAGTTTAAAAGCTCGACGCTGAGAACACCGACATGTTAAGGTAAGTGTGGAATAGTGACAGACTTTAGGGTTGGGGGCAGGTTAAGTGAGTTAGGGTTAGGGTGCGGGTAAGCTAAGTGTGTGATAGTGACAGACTTTAGGGTTGGGGCAGGTTAAGTGAGTTAGGGTTAGGGCGCAGGTTAGGTGAGTGTGCGATAGTGACAGACCTTAGGGTTAGGGTTTGGGTTAAGGTTAGTGCATAGATAGTTGTGTATGTAAGGTTTAGTGTAGGTTTGTAAGGTTTTTGTTGTGCTTGTGTTGTGTGTGTGGTTTTCAGAAAAGGTATTTGTTTTGTTTTGTTGATTGTCGGGATTGTGGTTTGTCGGGCATGTAAAGTTTTGTGCTTTTAAACTGTCGGTCATCTCAGTTGTCGATCTTCTGGTCTCGTCGTCGGTGTTTTGCGTGTCGGTATTTTAAAGTAGACCCATATATATATATATATATATATATATATATATATATATATATATATATAGTCTACTTCAGAATGTCGACCGTTCAGAATGCCCACTTTCATATGGCCGACGCCATATGATTGACATTCCGAAAGACCGATATCCTGAAATAACACCAGTTACCTACCTGTAAACACAGTAAAACTGTGTTATGCAGGGGGCAAGCCCCCCACACCCCCTGCTACTTAAATATACTCACTCTGAGATCACACTATGGTGCAGGAAAGAGGAATCTCCCAGTCACGCACTGTAGCGGGATCTCTACTATCATTTGTCAGCCTTTCAAACATTCACTCATATGGTGTCGTCCATATGAGTTTCGAACATTTGAAAGTTCGAGCAAATGAAGGGCTCCCATATATATGTGTATATATATATATATATATATATATATATATATATATATATATATATATATATATATATATATATATATATTTATATATATATAAAATGTGTGTATGCGTGACTGGGTTCCACTTTATAATCTCGAAATACTGAAATCTCGAAACCCCAAAACCATGAAACACAAAGTCACGAACATAAACACATCATACACCACACAACACATATATCATATATCATCCAACCCACACTATTACAAACCAACAAACAAAACACACACAAACACAAAAAACACAAACCAACAAACCTACAGTACATATAAGCAGGGAGGCAAGCCCCCCTGCACCCCTTACTTATATATACTAACTCCGAGATCGCACCAAACAGAAAAAGAAAGCAAACCCACCACTACACACTCTACAGTACCCTCGCATGCACACACCACAAATATATGAATACCACCACTTTTAACACTTAAACACTCATACTTTTACCTGCCTACCCTAACCCACACATAAAACTTCCAAACACACTCACATAAAACTTCCAAACACACTCACATGCACTCAAACACATACCTAAAACCCAACAAAATACTCACTTACCTTACATACCAGCTAAATCCACACACTACACGATACATCCTGCACACACTACATCCAGCGTCAAATACCGGAACACCATAACCGCAAATTCAACATTTCCGGATTCGCACTTATGGAGTTTCGGGATTTTAAAAATTCCACTCAATTTGAGATTTCAGTATTTCGAGATTATGAAGTAGAACTGTGACTGGATATATGTGTGTGTGTGTGTGTGTGTGTGTGTGTGTGTGTGCAGTAACTGATTTAATTACTTAATAATTAATATTTAATTTAATTACAGCAATTAATTTATTTTATTTAATATTAGACATTTTTTGGGGGGGGTAAGATGACATCATGACATCATGTGACAGGGAGGCTGCAGTCCATTGTCCTGCCCAGGGCCCGGTATGACCTTGATCATGCTCTGCCCATATGTAAAGAATAAAGCAACTTAGAAGAGAAGGACATCTATGGTTATCGTAAGATTTTACACAACTATTCTTTCTAACTGCATTCCTTCTTAGAAAGTGCCAATGATCCATAACTGCTCAAATCTTATTCCACAGTGCCAGGTCTTTCTTGGGACTTAACTTCATACTGACAATATTATCCCCAGTCAGTGTCATGTGACTGTGCTATTTGTCCTTTGCCTAACCATGTCTTGGTCACCTTTATCCTCTCCATTTATAGTTGTGGTTAGTCACAGGAACATTATCTGCGAGCATGGAGATATTAACCAGTCCTGCATGGTACGTATAGAAAGAAAAAATAGCTTTGTTAGCTTCTTCTCACAAATATAACAAATTTAGAAATATTATGAGAAGCTTGAGCTGGCTTACCCACCTATTTCCAGTTGCTAAGCTCCTGAGTCTCTATATGCGTTATCCTTTATGATGCTTAGATATGTTTTATTATGTTTTAATACATAGTGAGCAACTTCTGCTTTGTGCCAGCAGCAGTTCAATGATTTGGAGACTCAACTATGACACTGCCTGCTATCGTCTATCTTTTATGACTTTGGCCACTTGATGGTGGTTGCTTGTTAGTTCCGTTTAGCACACCCTGTATCTGTGGAATGTCTTCGCTCAGGAAGTGTTCCCAACTGCTGATACCCAACTTTACTACATTCTTTCAGTCTCTGCATCTGATTTCTGATTATGTTTCAGTTTGAAAGATGTTACTGAAAAAGACAATGTTTGGATACTATCATTACTTTCTGTGCCAGAGAAAAAAACATAAACAAATTTGCAGGAAACTGAAAAAAAGCATCCACTAGATATAGTTATTCTAACTTCTACAGACAGCATTATTTGTGGAACCAGACTTCTCAAGCAGGAGTTGTCTCTCTCCTGCTCTGAAGCTGATCCTCAGGAGAGGCCCAGGTAGGTGTGGGAATGCTCACAAACCCATACTGGTTACTTGTAAATTGGTGTTTGTACTACTGAATGACAAGTTCATCTTTACCTGCACCTAACGGCTATTCAGATTATTTAGCCTTCTTAGAGATTGTGACTGAAGTCCTTGAAAGGGTAGTGACTACAGGCTGCATTCCTGTATTAGAATATTTCACTGTTAATATGGGGACTGATGGAGATATATGGAGGAGTAAATCTGGGTGGGATAGCTTTCCTGATGTGAACCTGAATGCTCATTTCTTACTGGACTTCAGTACATCATGGTCTGTCCATCACCAGTACCATGTTTGAAGACAAATGTACTCTAAATGCACTTGGTGTCCAGAATACCTTGGGCCAAAGATCAGTAACTGAGTTTGTAGCCATGTCATCAGACCAGAGGCCACCTATTTTGAACACTCCAATCAACTGAGGTGCAGAGCTGTTAACTAATCGCAGTTTGGTGGTCAGTTGATTCAGATGCCTAGCAAACTCAAACACATAGTGTGACTGTCCTGAGAATGCCTAGCTGATATTTCTTAGTATGCAGTGGCTTCACCCTTATACATGGAAAGATCAGGAACCTGGAGCTTAGATGGCCCTATACTAATTTAAGACCTCAATAGCTAAGGCGGATGCAAGGAGCACTCTAGTAACAAGCGAAGCTGTCATGTTAAAAAATACACTTTTACTGTAATGCTAACAGGGGGTTACCTGGATCTAACTGATAGTTACAAAAAAACTAGGAAAGTAGCAACTGCAACAGTCATCATTACCACAACTTTGATGTGAGAGGAGCTTGTTATGGCCATGGAGAATTACGTTTAAACAACCACAGGGAGTTTCTGATAAACTACGCGGTGACTTAGTAAGGGAAGGAGGAATGCTGTCTAGATTATTCTCTGCATAGCTGGAGAGACACTGCCTTTGACTGGGAACATTGTTGAGAGGTGCTGTATGTGGTGGATGCAGTTTTCTTTGAGGCAGAAGTTCCAGAAGCATATGGTAGAATTGGATATGTTTCAATGGAAGAGGTCAGTAAATATTTGCACTGAGGCAAGAATGTGGTGTGTATGGAATCAAGTCCGTAATGCTGAAGGTATTGGTCACTGTTGAATGCCTTAGTTATCACGCCTTTTCAGTGTTGCATAGCAGGCCAGGACATAAGCTCTGAACTTACTAAATGAGGGAGTAGCCCCATGTTTTCTTAAGTATAAAAGGATAAGGCCCTGTTTATAGCCAAGGTGACAAAAGTTAACTAGCCACTTGAGTGCTTGATGGTGGCAGAGAGGATGGATGGAACAATCAGAGGGGAGAAGGGACAGTAATGCAGAGGACTGGCCTGCGAGAAGGTGTTAGACTGACCAAGCATCCTTCACAAGGGGTATGCAGAAGCACACCCTTACAAGAGAAGGGCATTTGGAAGTTAGCACAGAGGATTTAGGCTATGGGCTGTTAATTAGCTATGTCCTGAAGTACAGGCTCGATTCCCGCAGCCCTCATTTGCAGATTCTGTAACCTTGAATGAGTCACTTCACCAGACAGTACTTTGGTGTGATCTCCAGGATTGCATGCCGAGTAAATACCTTTAAAGCTATGAACATTGAGGACACTGCTGCGATGCAGTTCACTCATTCTCCAGCCCAGAGGCTGGGATTAAACTAACTAAGAGACTGTCGTTGCTGTGATGCTAGTGAGACCACAGAGCACTCCTGTGGCTGCTTGAATGATGGTACCACTTTCACTTTGGGTCCCCAGAGCAGACAGGAAAGTGGGTTCTGTCTGATCAAGGGCAGATTTGATATTCAGCAGGTATGGGGGCAAAAATCACACAGGAAAAAATGTTGGACAGGATGTTTTCCAGCTGCAGAGATATCATAATCCCTAGTCTCCATGGGAAAGCATATGCAAAGGTGTTGAAAAAGGAGACTTTATCTTATAGTTGATTCTCTGTTTCAGGAGGAGCAGTGCAGGTTTCAGCCTGCCCATGGAACAGTGGATCAATGTTTTGTATCTGTACAGGTATTGGAGGTGTCATTGGAGAGTGCCAGTAATGTCTACATATAGCTTGTGCACCTGCAGAAGGCATATAACAATGTACATGGAATGTCTTGTGGGAAGTGCGACAACACAAGGGCATCACAGGATTACTGTTCTATGCCATTAATTGAGGTGTGAGAGTTGTGTCTATATTCCTGGCATTAAATTGTGCATATTCAAGATATATATAAGACAGTTGCAGCATGTGCTACTTGTTTGTATTTGTTTACCAAGGTGTTACACTGATTTAAATGGAGCATTTGCAGGCACGTCCTGGGATAATAGGATCACGCAATCAGAACCAGGATCAGTCCTGGGCCAACTCTTGTTCGGCATCTACTTTTCAGAAGTACAGGCAAACACAGGAGGATTATGGCTGACAAAGTTTGCAGATGACTGCAAACTGGGCACCATAGTTGAAAACCCATCTGACACAGACATCCTTCAGAAGGGTCTCATAGAAACGGATAACTGGTGCCAGAGCCATGGCCTAAAGTTAAATGCCAAAAAATGCATAGTCATTCCCTTCGGGAAAAACAAGGTTACCCCTAGTTACCATATAGGTGGCAATCCACTAAGCACAGAAGAGGTTATCAGGGATCTGGGGACCCAGGTTGACAGTAACCTTTCGTTTGACACTCACGTTGCCAAAGTAGTTAGGAAGACCTTCTACATTGCCCACCTGATCATGAAGGGATTCACATCTAGATCAAGGGAGGTCATCGTTCCCCTGTACTCATCACTCATAAGACCAATGATTGAGTACAATGCACCATTCGGAATGTATCTGACCCGACACCTGCAGCAATTGGAAAGGCCCCAAAAGTTCCTCACTAAAAGGATAAAGGGTCTCAAAAATATGTCTTATGCTGCCCGACTGAAGGAACTCCAGCTCTATTCAGTCGCTTACCGACTGCTCAGAGGTGACCTGTGCCTGACATACAAGGCCATGTCCAACCCGGAATTAATGAACATGCTTCACCTCAGAAAATCTAAATCTTTCAAAACTACAAGGGCAAGAGACTTAAACCTCGACACGGCTATTAATAGGATGTGCTGGTGGGACAGATTCATCACCCAGAGACTCCCTATGCTGTGGAACAAAATCCCGGTTCATGTGAGGCAGAGCACCTCGCTGGCTTTGTTCAAGAGAAATCTTGACCAATGGATGGGAGATCGCAGGTATACCCCAGGGATAATCTCAGTGTCACTGCTTGACAGAGGCACAGCAAAATAATGGGCATAGTTTCCTTCAAACTAAAGGGGTGGCGAAAGCCACAAAACTCTGGGCTAGGCTTATAAATGGCCTAGGGCAGATAGCCTAGTATGAACCTATGAACCTATGAACCTATGAACAAATGAATGACATATATTTACAGATAAAGGGGTATGCTATAAAACATACATATTTACAGATGGAAAAATATGTTACGGCATTTAGTTCAAAAAGCAGTTTTCAAAGTTGAAACATGGATGGAGAAATGAAATTATGATTAGCAGAGCTCTCTGGGTAAGTAGTAGCCATAATGACTGAGATGGCTTATGCTACAGGAATAGCATCATATCATTATATACAGAGGTATGAAGACATTAGAATGGGCAAGTGAGAATAATTACTGGAAAGGATACATGGGGAGAAGACAGAGAAATGGAGACAGAGAAGCATGCAGAGGGAAGAGGAGGAGAACGGAGAGAAGTGAGCGATGCGAAGAGAAGAGAGAATTAGGATGAATGAGAAGCAGAAAGAATGGAGATGACAAAGATGAGATAAAGAAGAATGAAATAGGGATAAAGGGGTGTTTGCGAACTGTGGACTCCATGTAATGTGACTTGTTTGAGTGCATCTGCACTTTATTTGGGTGAAGAGGTGTACCTTGTGAGGTTGGCTGAAGCCCAAGTACATCTTGATGTGTCTGAGAGTGAAATGGTTCCCATAGTTTATATGGTAGGATGGGGAATACATGGCCAGTGCAATGAAGTTTATTTTTTCAAGTTAGTAGGGTGGGTTGAGATTGAAAGATGTTCATGAGATTATATGTGGGGTAGCTGGTGAAAAGCTTATGAATGAGAGGGTAAGATGTCTCAGGAGAAATGACTTTATGAATTAATGATCCTTGTAGGAGAATGGCTGTGAAGGAGCCATTTAGCTTTGGGAATAGTTAGACAGTGGTTTTCATTAATGGGGGAGTTAGTAACAAACCAGCATATTTTGTCTGAGATCGTTTGCAAGGTCATGCGTACCTCGCAACTGCCCAGATTTTCGAAGAATGTCCAGATATTTGCCTCATATTTTTGGTCTATTCCTTATAAAATTTGTGGTTTTCTGGACCCTTGTTCCAAATCAGTGAGGACTGAAGTCAATAAATAAAGACAGGCATTTGAGTTTCAGACTTCATATTCTTCAGAAAATGTATAGCAACACAAGACCTTTTATTGTAGCAACTTCCTAAGTCTATAAGAACAATATTTAAAACTTGTACCTATTTTTGGGACTTTGTCCCCCCATTATTTTTGGTTTTGACCAGATTTTTTTGTGTTAAGAGGGTGAGAGGTATACCAAGGTGGTGGCATTTTTCTTTGAGGTTGCAGCTATTATGGGTAGTCCATGTTCATCTTGAGGTAAGAATAATCTATAATCTATTGCCTGTGGCAGCTTTGGCTCCCTTGGACAGAAGAGGTGATAGCTTGTTTGCCCAGAACAGTGGTGTGCTGATCTTTTTCATGGGTTTGAATATGTAGTTGAAGGTTAAGAGCTTGGCCTGGCCAGATACCAAGGTATTTGAAGGATGTGGTAATTACTATGGTGGTATTGTTAACATCTTTAATATTAAGGAAGCTGGGTGCTTTGGCTATTTTTTGGTTGGTTCCAAACAAGACTGCATTTATTTTTTGAGGGATTGAGTATAAATTGCTGGTCTTTTAGTCATTGTTTGGGGGTTTGCAGGCATATCTTTGAACTTCTTAGCACAGGAAATGACACAGGAAAAAATAATGGGGAATAAAGGCCCCAAAATAGGGAAACATTTTAAATATTGCTCTTACAAACTTAGAAAGTTGCTAGAATAAAAGGTTTTGTGTTACCATACATTTTCTGAAGGATATGAAATCTGAAACTTAAATGTCTTTCATTATGTAGTGAAAGTAATCCTTGTAGGTTTGCCAGAAAACCACTAATTTTATGAGAAAAACATACATATGAGGCAAAAATCTGGACGTTCTGCAAAAATCTTCTTGTAGCTGAGTTTATGTAATATTGTGGGATTTTATTTGACCTGTGGATGACCATATCATCTGCATAAAGAATTATAGATACCGCAGGGTGATCAGATGGGAGTTTGTTGATAAATATGGAAGATAGCAGAGGGTCTAACGTGGAACCCCTGGGGACTCCTATAATAAGAAAAGCAGTTTGCCTACTTTCACCTTGAAGGATCTATTGGTGAGGAAATCTACAAACCAAGGTTTTGCATTATCACTAATGCCTATTTCAATTAATTTGTCAAATAGTAAGTCATACTCAGTTAGATCAGAGGTTTTTGTGAGGTCAGTATAAACATGTCCTGCCAGGTTGCCTTTGTGCATATTGGATGCAGTGTCATCTGTGAAAGAGTAGAGAGCTGTTGCGGTGCTGCATTCAGACCAGACGCGAAAACATGTTGTTTACTGGATAGAAATTGGTATTGATGTAGATAACTATAGATGTAAATAAGTAGTAATTTGGTTGTAGTTAATTTTTTCTAGTATTGCATCTAAGGTGTGAAGTATTGAGATACAAAAGTATTGCAAAGCAGTAACTGGCTTGGGTAGTTTTGGAATAGGAGTGGCTATTGCTGTTTTCTATATCTTAGGCATAATCTCATTAGTTAAGCAGAGGCTGTATATGTGAATGAGAGGATGGCAGATGAAGTCCTTACAAAGGGGATTGAACCAAGGGGCTAGGTTATTTGAGCGTGTGGGAGTATGTATTTATATATGGTCCATTTGTGTTTGTGCCTCTTTGGTGGAATAGTGGAATGTAAAGGGGGAGGGTGGCTGTGGGGGTGATAGGTTTGTATTGTTGTTAATGTATGTCAGGTTGCTGAACTCATTGAGGAAGGTGTTAGAGGGGCTTGGGGAGTGGAGTTCTGTTGAGTCTTTCAACCAGTCAGCACATTGATTTCTCTCCAGAATCTTTCAGGTTTGGCTAAAAGTGAGATTTGTTTGTTTTGGTATTGGTTGTTTTTGTATCTGTGGATGAATTGCTTGGCTAGGTTGTGTAGTGATGTATATTTGGCACGGGAATCTGTGGAGAGGTTGCAGTCCCAACTGTGCCATGCTTTATCATGTACTTCAAGGAGGTGCTTGAGTTTGTTAGATACGCATTAATGTTTATGAGGTCAAGTAGCCTTTGTACCAAGGGAAATAATTCATTTTTCAAGTGCAGTACGATATTGGACAGGTTGTTAGCTGTTTCATTGGGGTAATTTGTGGGACGTAAGTGAGACCAATCAAGTGTAGCAAAGTGGATTTTAAGATTTTTTGGTATTCTGAATGGTTTGGAGTCTGAAAGTAATAAGTTTAGGTTTATATTTTAAAGTTAGATTATGTACTGAGAAAGTTAATGGATAGTGGTAACTGAAACACTCTACAAGTATGGTCAGGTTAGATATCATTGTAAGATTATTAGTTATTACAAGATCTTGTAAGGTATGCCTGTTGTATTGAAAGTATGGTCTAGTGGTTTCAGAGTTGATTTGGGTAAGACTTAATCTGGCCAGGAATTCTGACATATCAATGGCATTTGTTCCTAAGTAATTAAGGTTGAAGTCTCCAAGAATGATTAGGTTACAGTTTTTGGGAGCTTTGTCATGTATTTATGAAGACTGCTCATTCCTCAAAGTTGTACAGTCATAAAGTTGGTATATACAAGTTCATGGGGTGGGGAGCTTTTCCTTGGATATGAGGGTACAGGGCTGCCTGCAAAAAAGTTATTTCTAGCTGCAATATTCATTGCAGGTAACAAGAGGATTTTAAGTTTTTGTATGCCTGACACTTTACATACAAGGAATCTGGTTATGATCTCTTATAGTGAAGCATGTAAGGCTCACCCAATAACAGTTCTTGTCTCCTCTCTCCTTTTTTATTTTCATGGACATGATGTGAAGACAACAGCCAAGATTTGGGTTTGGGAATATGAGGATTGCATCTTTGTTGTTTGCAGATGATGTCCTGTTAAATAAAATAAATGTTAAATAAATGATTCTGATGTGACTGCTGTCTTCAGCATGCTCTGGAAGAACTTATTATTGGTTGTGAAGTAGGTGAGATGATGATCAGTATCTCCAAGTCAGAGGTCATGATTCTCTCATAGGAAAGAATAGATTTCTGTCTGCAGATGCGGGAAGCAGATACTTAAGGTGGAGGAGTTTAAGTATCTTAGGATCTTGTTCACAAGTGAAGCTAAACAAGATCTCAAGACTGATCCTTAGATCTTTGCAGCAGCAGGAGCAGTACTGCAGGTGGTGTACCAAACCAAACCATAAAGTCATAGGACAAAACTCTTAGTTATTCAGTTGGTCTGTCCCCCTCTCCTCACCTATTAATATAAGGTTGTAGCTGAAAGAACGATATTCTGAATGTAAAAGGGAGAAATGAGGTTCCTACACAGTGACTCTGAGCTCACACTTTGTGAGAAAGAGTATTAGAGGACCTGGGAAGATCTTAAGAGTATCGCCACTACTGCACAATGTTGAGAGGAGATCAATAAGTTACTCGGAGCTCCCTGTGAGGTTGTCTCCTTGAACATCAGCTAAAGAAATTGTATCGACCACAACCAACTAGGAAGAGACCCGAGAGCAAATGCTGGACATGTTGTAGGGATTATATCTCTCAGCTTGCCTTGAGGCATTTGGCTTTCCTGATTGGTTTGCTATCACAATGATATTTTCAGGGTTTAGAAGTGAATAAATGAATGTCTTTTTCTGTGCAATCCACACTGTCCTTTCAACCACTTTTCAAGTAAAGCTAATTGTCCTGCTTTCATTTAGTTTTATATATTGCCTTTAGTAACTCATGCTTACCTTCTTTGAGAAGGTCACCAAAGCAATAGCAGTGGATGAGGGCAAAATGGTTCACACTCCCTACCTTGACCTGGCCAAGGCATTTAACACAATACCCCACTCGGACATTGTTGGTAAACTCAAGAGGTTAGGCACAAAACCTTATGTCACTCGATGGATAGCCAGCTGGCTCACAGACTGGACCCAGGGAGATAGAATTGGAGGAGTCCACCTCTACAAGTCACAAGCGAAGTTCCTAAGGCATTTTTACTGGGACTGCTCCTTTTTGCCATTTACTTCTCTGAAGTCAGTGACAGTGTTAGTGGCATCTGGCTGACTAAATTTGCAGATAATTGCAAATTAGGAATTGTCCAGGAAGGGCTGACACAGACAAACAACTGGTGTCAGAGCCATAGACTAAAATTAAATGCCAAGAAATGCATAATAGTATCCTTCAGGAAGTCATCTACCCCTGGTAATTATCATATTGACAAGACACCCCAAGAGACTTGGTAGTCAGGGATTTGGGGACACATATAGACAGTACTCTAGCCTTTGACCATCATGTGTTTACAGCAGTGAGGAAATTGTTCTATGTAGTGCAACTTATAAACAAAGGTATGGCATCTAGGTCCAAGGTAGCCATTGTTCCACTCTATTTGGCATTCATCAGCACTATCATTGCATAGAGTGCCCTTTTGGAATGTACCTAACTTTGCATATCCAACAACTGGAATGTCCACAGAGGTTCCTCACTAAAAGAATACAGGGTGTAAGTAACATGTCCTATGCAGACCACCTTAAGGCCCTATCCCTGTATTCTGTCTCCTACAGGCTGTTAAGGGGAGATCTATGCCTGGCATACAAGGCATTGCCATACCCCAGTCTGATGGACTTCCTACATATCCACAAAACAGACAGCACCAGAATTACCCATTATAAAGACTTAAACCTTGCCTGAGATCTATATATGACCTGATGGAGAGAAAGGTATGTATCCCAGATACTACCTGTTTTCTGCAACAGACTCCCCATCCATATGAAGTAGAGTTCCTCCCTAATCCAGTTTAAGTGTAACTTGGACAGTTGGATGGGGAATAGGAAACTCATCCCTGGTTTGGCACCTGTGTCTCTAATGGATGCAGGTAACCTGTAAATGGTTCCTCTCCCAGGCCCCTGCTTGTAAATGTTTCATCTCCCAAGCCCCTGTTTACACTTATCAAGGGTATCAGAACTTGTCAGAGATTTGAGATGCATGCTAGGCTTACAAAGGCCCTTGTGTTCGTTAGCCTAGTAAACATGTATATTCTTATGAACCTTTTGTGTGCTCTATACATGGTGACACTTTTTTTTTAACCTGAGGACAGCTAACCCAGAGATGATACTGCAGATGGCCTTTAAGAGACAAATAACTTTTCATGCTATATGCCAATTAACTGCACCAATCTACAGATTCAGAACTATGGGTTAAACTCCCATAACCTTTGCTCGTGTGTTGTCTGACCTTATGACAGTCATTTAATTTCCTTCAGCTCTCAGCCAACATGTGGACACAAGCTTCTGTTTTAAGGTTACTTTGCTAAACAGTTTTCACTGTTCCTTTTTGTGACTTTGAGAAAGTATTTTTGATAGGACAGTCCTTGTAGAAAGGCACATCTCTGCTTTACTGAGAGATAGTTATTTTGATTTACAGTACTGTGTATGAGAGCTAATCTGGGAACTCATCCAAACCTTGAGATTTGCCCACTTGCACTTCCTAATCCCTCTTTCAGTCTCTTCCATTTTATTAGTTTATCTGTACAGGTCATATTCTGAGTAATATTTCACTAACAGCTTTAGACTTATACAAAGTGTGACATTATGCTGGCAGTGCACTGTTTAAAGCACGTGGCATTTGAAAACATGCACTGAAGGACATAAGAACTTAATTAGGAATGCCCGCACTGTACAATTTTAATAATATTATTTCTTTTATTTTCTGTGTTCATTATACATTTCCAAAACTAACACACAAGATTGCTGTAATGGGCATCTCCAGAAATATAGTCTCTAGTGTGTTTAATGCTCAAGTTCTTGTTGTTATGGAAAGCAGTATATAGCTGATGTTAAATTTACGTTTTAACTCCTGTAGAGAGCCATTATTCTCTGACGGGGTTAGTTTTACAATGTCTTTTAGTGCTTTGTATCTGTTATACCAGCATTCGTTAATATTGATTAACAATCTACTTCTAACAGACCACATCTATGAGTAATGTAGGTAATTACTTTTCCACTTATGACTGCATTTAATGCCTCCTATAATATGGTAGCTGATGTATACCCTGAGGGGGATGGTCAGTTTAGTTTTCTGTTCCATGGTATTATGAGATTTTTCTGCATCATATTGCTTAAGGAGATACTCCATCACATACACATATCTTGCAGCCAGCAGGCAGTCAGTCCCTGATGGGGTTTTAAATGCAGGTAAAAGGTCAAATATTCAAACTAGATGCCATACTGCAGTACTGAAAGGTTATAAAACATCTTTTATCTGATAAATTACATACTTCATTTAAATGTATGTAAACACACAGTCAATGTCCCTTGGCTTGAATTTAGTCCATGAAATGCAGGTATTACAGATGTAGATTTATACTCAAAATAGCTTTGCATGTTTAGACTCCTGCCACATTTCCTTCCCAGACTCAAGAATTTTGCTGAAACACTGAAACATGGTTTACAACTGATACTGCTTACACAGGATCCCACTGTTTCATTTCAAAGCAAATATGTAAGCCTAAGCCTATTTTGTTGTTGTTTTTGTGGCAACACTTAGTCTCTCTCTTCTGGCTGTGTGTGTGTGTGTGTGTGTGTGTGTGTGTGCGTGTGTGTGTGTGTGTGTGTGTGTGTGTGTGCGTGTGTATGCTTGTGCGCCTATGCGTGTTGTACGTAATCCCTTTCACTCATCATTTCATTTAAATTTCAGTATCTCTTCTAGCTATTGAGTGAATTTCTTGTGAGCATGTTGTTTAGTCTGACTAGTCTTAATATTGCATTGTGTCTGCTTTTTAATAGCTACATTAAACATATCATTTAGAGTATTTACCAGTGTGCTAACCAAAAATGTAATACTATACCTTAGAGAAAGGGAGAAGAGAGAGAGAGAGTAGAGAGGGAGACAGGTACCTTTCTAAAGGCCTTACTTATTACTACCAGTGCAAATGCTAACTCTTAATCAAATGCAGCCTCTGCTACAAAGCCAGGGAGGAAGTCATATTTTCATATATCATTGTTTCATAACATGAATGTCATCCTGAACTACCATCCTCAGCACTCAGTGTGGTTGTAGTGTTCTAATCTTCAAAATGCCGCCCCAATAACCTTTGCCCTGCTGCAGGGTCCCTTGGGAAAAATTAGGTTTGCTGAAAGGAATTAGTGTAGTCATTACTGAAAGTATTATACTGTTTGGATGACAAATATTTCTTCTTTGTAATGAATTCCTAAACTGGTACCTTGATCAGATAGTCTTACTACATTAAAAAATCAATGATATCCTTAGTGATTTTCTGATTGATTAACTGATCGCTAACAGATAACGTTAATAAGTGTAAACATCGGTGTACACAATTGTTTACTGTCACAAGCTGGAGTTGCAAATCATTGCATGTACCCTTCTGCACTGCTTACTTTCATAACTTCTTATAGGGAATGACTCGGGCAACTGCAGAGATATAGGGCAGAGAGAAACAAAGTGTGGTAAGCAGCACAGGAAAAAGTCTACACAAGAGAATCAATTGATTAATTAATAAAATAAGCCAATATAGGTGGTGGATTTTATTTTTCTAGATAAGGAAATTTCACTCAAAATTCATTTTCAGGTAAGGCACTGGGAAGAAAAAAACATGACATAGTTACATACGTATAAAGAAAATTGTCTGAGGTACTACTGACTAAATCTTTGACATAATTAGATAAAGCAAAATGTCTACAGAACTGAATGCAAGGCATACGTGATTTAATTATGTAATGTTAAACTGTCCCTGAATAGAATTCACTGTTTTTATCATAGATAAAAGCAGCAACTTTCAGTCTTGACAGAGACAGCCTAGATGAAATAATTAAAGCATGCAAAACTCGTTTGCTGTCATATTGCAAATTAAATAGTATGAATCAGTTCTGGTATAAAAGTCCAGCAGTTCATAATGGGTAGACGTGAAGGGAGCAGAAAATATGTAGCAATTTATTTAACCAATCAGTAAAATCAGTCTGTATCTGATGGCATTAATAAAAATGTATCATTTCATTATCTCATTGATGACTTGTAGTACACATAAAATTTATGTTTGAAGCAGGTGAAATTAGAAAGAATGCTAATGATTTTTAAATTGCAGAAGAGTCTGAAAGTAGAGTTGTGTAAGAGGATCTGAATGGTGGGTAATAGTAGTGTGAGGGCCTAGGAAAGGAAGAAAGAAAGAAAGAAAGAAAGAAAGAAAGAAAGAAAGAAAGAAAGAAAGATGGGGCATGTAGGAAGATGAAAGGATAGTTAGGATTGAAAAAGTAGAAAGGAAAGTGAAGAGGGGTTATGAAGGTTTATAAATGGAGGTTATGGGTGAAGAAGATGTGAAGAAGATGAAAACTAGGGGCAAATGCATAGAATGCGTAGAATGAATGAAAGCTATGTTCCTATAGGACTTATTAAGTAATTTATGTAAGATATTTAAAATGTTAATAACTGTGGAAATGCTAGCTTTAAGTCAGAGCATACTGGTGGATTAAAAGAAGGCTGGAACTAAAGTTATGTTTTACCATCACTGTGACTATGGGTTTTCAATTGAATTGGATGGAGGGCTAAAGAGGCATGCTTACGACTATGTAAAGGGAGAACATTCTGTGTCTTGTAGGTAACATGGATGAAACATGAATCACTGTAGTTGCTGTATGCTATGCAGATGATGAGATTCTGATGTGCAGAGGGTGTATGTTACCCAACTGTGTGGGGAATGATGGGCCAAAAGGGTGTTTAATGACTAGTGTATTCATATCACATGCGATTTAACTTATTCATAGAATTTATAAGAATTTCATTTAATTCTTGGGACCATTTAAACATTGTTAGTACTCACCCTTAAGCTGTCTCCCCTTTCTGTAAGTGAGCTAGACTAGTTAAGGTCAGGGTGAATTGGCAGGTGACCTTCAAATCTCTATATTCTGTTTAAAGAAGATGCACTATCCCATCAAATGGGACCTAGATGATTGGAAAGGGAGGCATGACTCAAGAGTGATAACACTGCTTAAATTGTAGGGGCAGTCTGTTCCAGAGATGGGGGTGGCCTTTCTGTGTTGAATGTATCCCTCTGTCATTTTTATATTTTTCTACTGGTGAAGATGTAGATCCTTAGCTCTGGTTCTTAGAAAATTATTAGATGGATTCAAGAAACCCAGGACAGCTGGCTCTATAATGGCATTGAAGGCAAGGCATAGATCTCACCTCAAAAGGCTATAAGATACTCACTAAAGGGACAGTGCGTCTAGGTAACTCATGGTTTTTAAGCCCAAGATCTTTTTAGTCAGTAATGTCTGGGGTCATTGTAGTTGTTTGATATGTCTAGTGAGCAAATCTGTCAACCTATGCACTCAAGAAATCTGGACAAAGGCAAAAATAATGGGAGTATGTACAGGATTTTAAATATTGCTCTTATAAACTTGAAAAATTGCTAAAATAACAGGTTTTGTGTTAACATACATTTTCTATAGGATATGAAGTCTGAAATTCAAATATGTGTTATTCTTTAGTGACTTGAATTCCCAATGATTTGACAGAAAACTGCATATTTTCGTAGGGACAGACTAAACATGTGAGGCAATATTCTGGACATTCTACAAAAATATGGACAGCTGAGAGGTATGACAGCTAAGTACTTCCCAAAGAGGGCATTGTTCTTAATAATTGGCCTAATCTATGCTGAATATAAGGAAAATATGACCTCTTTACACCTCTTTCTTAGCCAGTTAGCTGTACTAAGTAGAAGGACATCCTGCCTACTGTCACCACCTGAAGAAAAAAGGAAAGGAAATATCAAGTCATAATCCTGGGTCCCTAACAACATTTTGATTTTGAAATGACATATTGTCCATGCTGTTATGTTAGGGGGACGTTATGGGGACAAATGTGAGAAGTATACTTTTTTGCATTTAAATTGAGCCCATTTTACATTTATACAGTTCTTCATATGTTGAAGCTCTTGCTGAAGTGTTAGGATATTAGAGCTGGATTTAACAATAATTACTAGTTTGTGGTAGTCTACAAACTTAGCTAGCCAAAGGTCTTGGTTTCTGGTTTGGAGATCAGAAAACTGCATGCCAAAAATGAAGAGTACCAACAATGAGCCCTCAGGACACAACTAGTTATTTTCCTATTTTATGACGTGTCACTTGCCACTCGCATTGTGTGGGTTCTGTCTTTTAGCCAGTTTGCTCTACATCTTACCACATAGGGATCTGTTTTAAAGCATTAGGCTTACTTACAGTGTCAGCAAAGGATATGGTGTCATACACTTTGGCGAGGCCAAAATAGCCCATGTGAACAGCATGACTGCAGTCAACAGCCTGTGTAATCCTCTCAAAGACGTTAACCAAATTTCATTAGGCAGGATCTTCCCTTGATAAAGACAAACTGCTGTTGGTCAAGTCTGTTGAGATTTTTGAAGTCCTAGTTTGTAATTTCAGTTAAAATATGTTCCGCTGTTGTACAAAGGAGACTTGAGTGAACAGTACCTTATATATGCAGATAAGTCATCCTAGTCCAGAAAGTTTATTGCAGTGGTAATTTGAGTAACTATTCAAAATGCTAATGACTAGAACTGAGTTCACAAACAGTTTTGGCAACAAAAATGAGTAAGTTTATTTTCAAAAGTAAGGTAGAATGTGTGTGCTAATGTTTTCATGACAAATAAATAATGGAATTCAACTTTTACATTATGATACCGTAGCATTAATATTCCTTTATTATACCACTAGCTGGATCCTATGTTACCCAGTTGATTTTTTTTTTGTTTCTTGCTGACTGCAGATCTTTTTAATTTCTAGCATTTCATGTTTCTGTGATCAGCCATTGAGCTTAGATTACTTACAAAAGCCTCAGCCAGTAAAGGTGTGAATATTTCTAACAAAGATAAAATACCTCTTTTACACGACAATGTTTTAAGTATGTAAATGTGCTCAGTATTTGCAAATGAAATTGAAGGATAGGAAATAAAAGAAAAGGGGGATTTGGTGGATTCTCTGCCTACACGTAATGCGAATATCCAAACATGAAAGTAACCTTGTGAAATATTAGAATAGTTTTGTTGTTGTCAATAAAACCGAGAATAAAAGCAGAAATAGTGCCATTCGTTTAGGTGAGTATGGATGTGCGACAATGTAAAATTGTCTGAGTCCTGAGAAACCATGCAGAATAAAATGCTTTGTCCAACTGGTTTGTGTGTTTCGGCTTTTCCCGGTTAGGAGTCGCCACAGCGGAACTCCGGTCCGCTAATGATTGGCAGTTGATTTTTACATACTGGCTTGCCAGGCCTGAAGCACAACCTTTGTCGAAGGTACGCCCATTCACGCATGTCTCCACACAGAAGACGTTCTAGCTGAGAATCGAACCGGACAGCATCTTACTGTGAGGCGACAATGCTACCGCAGCACCACCACCGCAAGCTTTTAAAAAAATGTAATAGTGAACCTGCTGAGGTACATAAAAGACTCAGGTATGAGTCTTGTACAAAAAATGCTATGTAAGTTTGCAGATAATTATGATGGTGAGTTGAGGGAAGTGGCCACGGATTCTAATTATGGAGAATGAATACAGCAAATGCTGTGAGATGGAACTGAATGTGGAATAGATGATCACATACAAATAAAGCTATTGTCTACAGTTAATTTAACTTTTTAAAATTTATATAACAATTGTTTTACCAGTGGATACTTGTATTGAAACACTGCATTTTCTGGAATATTCAGCTTTGCACTAACAGAAATTGGTTCAGAGCTGTACATTTCTTAACTTTTTGAGTTTATCATATCTTTACTCAGAGGGTCCTGCCTTAAGTGCCCTACTTCTTCTAGTTCTATCCTCTTTTTTCTTTGTTAACACTGCTTGTAAGTCTGTGTGCTAAATTCTGTCGTGTACTGATTCTTACTTCTGAGTTTTGTATCAGTTCACCTTCAGTTTCTGTAATGACACATTTTGCAGCATTGGGTTTGTCTTGTTCTATTATAAAGGCAGTTTTTTGCAAGAAACAGGATATTTTTACTGTCTAATCACAACCAGACAGTAGCCCCATTTTTAGCTTCTGTGCTAATTACTTTCACTTGGTTTTAAATCTGGACCTGTATATGAATGTCACTTGACTTCCTTCCCCATTGTTATACTGAGCGGATATATCAATTGGCTTACCTCTTTCTTAATAAATGCATCAGCCTGCCATACTATATCTGTGGATTATTCATCCTGCCACATTTTCCATACTATTTAAATTTGGAAAAATATTTCCTTTAATGTGATATCATGAGTTAAGTCAGTGATTACATGCACAGGGTGTAAAAGTTTTCCTAGAAATATTGAATTTCTATATGGATATGGTTTCCTTCTATTACCATGAGTTCAAATTACTTCAGCTTTTTCTTTCTTGCTAATTAGGGGACTGCTACTGACTAGCAAAATTTAAACTTCTTTCCCCTCCTAAAAATATGATACATTTCACTAGCTTGGTTCTAATACAGTGGCATAGTGCTGACTCCGTTATTCTAGATGCAGTCTTATCATATCTTTAGGCACAATTTCATTTGTAGCCTGTATATATTTATTTCCATTTTCTCATTTCTGCTACTAGCATTGCCTTCAGTACTGGTAATGGAAGAGATTTTAGCTATGCCACCCCTCCCCTTACAATTTGAAACTAGTTATCTCATTATTTTCTACTTTTTGTTTGACAAAAGATGACAAATTTTACTATTGCAACTTTAGATTTATAAAGAGACAATTCAATGTTAAATAATATGTCATTATCAATAAGCATTCTGCTAAAGTTGGTAACTCATCCACGTTTTTGGGATCACTTTGTAACACCCTTTTTTGCATAGCACTAGGCAGTGTTCTTTTGAATCATTCTACTGATAAGAATTTATAACTTTTTCACTTTACGGTTTCTATCGGGTTCTTTCCACAACTTTAAAATATGTTTCAAGACATGTATCTGAGACTTTGCCAGTTTGTAGGTATTAGAAGTTCAGTTAGTAAATTTTCTGGCAGTTATAAAAGTTCTGGCTAGCAGCTCTTTCTAAAACTTTTCATCGTTTGTATAATCTGCTATTTACATGTCTGCATATGTTTAATGCCTCACCTATAAACTGGTGATATAGGATGTTTGCCCAATCTGATCTGTCCCAATGCTCTTGAGTGGCATAGTATTTAAATGGCGCTAGAAAATTTTCCAGCCATCCTCTTTTCTCAGCATTTTTATGGCTGGCATATAGCTGGGGTGACATTCATATTAGCCAGTCCAACCAACGTTTGTTACTGTTGTACCACCTTCTGGTCATTCTCTACCTTGGTTGCCACAAGCATTTTAACAGTTCTTCCATAGGTTCATATGTTCATAGGTAGGTACTAGGCTATCAGCCCAAAGGCCTATGCAAGCCTAGCCAACAAGGTTCCCTGGCTTACGCCACCCAAGAAAGTAATTTTCCTGTGCTACTGACGAGCAGAGACACAGACGTGATCCCTGGGGTGTATTTCCTATTTCCCATCCACTCATCAAGATTTTTCTTGAAGAGTGCTGATGAAGAACTTTGCTTGACATAGATGGGTAGCCTGTTCCAGAGTATGGGAAGTCTCTGGGATAGGAATCTATCCCTCCAGCATGCCTTGTTTATTGTGGTGTCAAGGTTTAGGTCCCTAGAGCGTGTAGCTCGAAGGGATTGGGATTTTTTTAGGTGTAGCATGTCCAACAGCTCTGGGTTTGACATAGCTTTATATGTTAGGCAGAGATCACCTCTGAGTAGGCGATATGCTACGGAGTAAAGCTGGAGTTTTTTTGAGGCGGTCAGTGTAGGGCATTTGTTTGAGTCCAGTAATCCTCTTTGTGAGGTACTTCTGTGGCCTTTCCAGCTGCTGCAGATGTCTTGTGAGGTACATTCCAAAAGGGGCGTTGTACTGTATAATGGGTCTAATGAGTGATGAGTAGAGGGTAACGATGACCTCTTTTCCTGGGCGAGAGCTTTGGAGGAAAAAGCTAAGTCTATGCAGACAGTTAAGGATTTTTACAGGTTCAGCCCCTAAGTTCAGTAGGAATTGGCCTGCTAAGGGTTGGCCTTTCCCTCTTCGGATTATCAGTCTAGGGGCAGGTCGAGGCAGGTAGGGGTAGGGCTTCCTCTCAGGGCCCTGTTACTTCTAGGTCTTTGAGTTCTTCTACCCCTTCTGCTGGGGAGGGCAGGGTCAGTCCTTTCGAAACAGACCCAATGACCCGTGTCTTCAGCTGCCGGACTCTGCCTTGCTGGCAGCCCTCTAGGAGGAAAACTGAGATTTTCAAATGGAATTGGCATTTGGTTACCCAAGACAAATGGGTATTGGACATAATAAATCGAGGCTACAAATTTTATTTTCACACATTCCCTCTTTTCAAAGGTATGCCGGATGTGCCTCGTCAGCAAAGACTGGAAGCGCAGACTCAAATTTCTTCTCTGCTTCAGTTGGAAGCAATACAGGAAGTACCTTCTGCAGAAAGAGGCGCGGGGTTTTATTCCCGTCTTTTCTTAGTGCCAAAGAAAGGAAATACTTGGAGACCAATTCTGGACTTGTCCATTCTAAATACCTTTCTGGAAATTCCAAAATTCAAGATGTTAACACTGCAACAGCTGTTACCTATGCTGGGCAAAGATCACTGGATGGTGACTCTGGATCTCAAAGAGGCCTATCTTCACATTCCTATCAGGCCCAGTTGCAGGAAATTCCTGAGGTTTCGGAATGGGAATTTGCATTATCAGTTCTCTGCATTGCCCTTTGGCTTGTCTACTGCACCCAGGGTATTCACGAAAGTCCTGGCTCCAGTAATAGCTTTTCTCAGGCTAGCAGGAATTCAAATTTATCCTTATCTGGACGACTGTTTGATTCTGGCTCAAGGCAAGCACGAACTTCTTCAACATCTGCAGTATGTAATGACAGTTTTCAGATGCCTAGGGTATTCTGTGAACGAAATAAAGTCCAGTCTAGTACCCTCACAAGAGATGTGTTTTCTGGGTGTGAAACTGAATACAGCTGCTCAGATGGCATTCCTTACCCCGGACAAACAAAGGAATCTTCACCTATACTTCCAACAGCTATCAGTAATGTCCAGGCTGACTGCAAGGACAGTCCTTCAAGCCTTGGGGTTCATGGCATCTTGCATTCTAGTACTTCCCAATGCCAAACTGCATATGAGGAAGCTACAATGGTATCTCAAGAACGTTTGGACTCAACACTGCCACGATTTGGACACTGTCATTCGGATTCTACCTTGCATTCAGAGAGAATTTCTGTGGTGGGCTCAGGAATGTCACCTAAACAAGGGGCTCTCTGTGACCCAACCAGAGGCAAGTCAGATATTAACGACTCGGAGTCAGCCTGGGGAGCTCATTTCAGAGGAAAATGGATTCAAGACCTTTGGGCCCCAGAGCTACTTCCCTTGCATATCATCATGAAAGAGATGCTGGCAGTTCAATTTGCTTTGGAGGATTTGTAAAGCCTTCTTCAAGCAGGACTGGAGTTGAATCGAAGAGAGAACACGACTGTCATGTGGTACATCAACAAGCAAGGGAACTCATTCTTACCCTCTTTGCAGACAAGCAATGCTGTTGTGGGAAACTGCTTTGAATCTGCACATCACTCTTCGAGCACAGTTTCTGCCAGGAGCACAAAATTCTTTAGCAGATGTTCTGAGCAGACAGATTGTGGATCCTCACGAATGGAAATTGGACCTCAGGTATTTCTTCAGTTGACAATGGCTTGGGGAACTCCGGACATAGATCTGTTTGCTTCTCCTCTGAATTTCCGACTGCCACTGTTTTGCACCAGGCTATTTCATCCGAAAGCCTGGAAAATAGATGCACTATCCTTCAGTTGGAGCAACCTTCACATGTATGCTTTTCCTCCTTTGCCTCTTCTTCCAAAGGTGCTGTTGAAAGTCAGGAGGGACAAACCTTGCATGATCCTTATAGCACCGGATTGGCCTCGTCAGCATTGGTACCCTCTGTTGAGGAGCTTAATTCATGTACCACCTTGGCCATTGCCACAGATTCCTCACTTATTGTCTCAGGAAAACAATCATTTTCTCAATGTCAGGGTGCACTCCCTGCACCTGACAGCCTGGCACATTCTGTTTTAGAGAAGGAGGACCTTCAGCTCCCTCAACAAGTTTTGGATGTTATTTTGGAAGCCAGGCGTCCTAGTACTCGAAAAATTTATGCTGGTAAATGGAAGAGATTTTTTCTTTGGAGTTCAGCTAAAGGCTTTGATGTTGAATTGCCTAATTTGAGGTGTACATTGCAATATTTGACTGTTTTATTGGACAAGGGTTTGTCCTTCTCTTCTGTAAAAGTGCATGATGCAGCTATTTCTGCTCACTATGATTGTGACCCTCCTTTATTTTCACATCCATTGGTTAAACAGTTTCTTAGAGGGGCAAAGAATATCAGACCCCCACGGAGGGCTCCTACTCCTACCTGGGATCTTAATTTTGTTTTGGAAAAGCTGACTCTGCCTCCTTTTGAACCTGCAGCTACAGCTGAATTGCAGTTCTTGTCTTGGAAGACTGCTTTTTTGTTGGCTATTACTTCTGCTAGAAGGGTATCTGAATTACAGGCCCTCATGGCAGTGGAACCTTTTCTGATTTTCACAATGACAGAGTTTCCTTACGTACTAATCCTACTTTTCTGCCTAAAGTGATTTCTAATGTGGCATTGAACCAATCTATACATTTGCCTACTTTTATGCTAACCCCAAAATGAAGGGGAAAAAGTTTTGCATTCTTTGGATGTACATAGGCTGTTGAGGTATTATTTGAGCAGAACCAAAGAGTTCAGAAGATCTCAACAATTATTTGTTTCATTTGCTTTGACTTCACGAGGGAAAGCTGTCGAAACAAACTATTTCCAAGTGGATTAGCCATTGTATTGCTTTTTGTTACTCTCATCATGGTGAGGATGTTCCAGCTGGGATCAGGCCTCATTCTACTAGGGCTACGGCCACTTCTACTGCTTTTTTGAGAGGGGTAGCTACTAAAGACATTCTAGAAGCAGCTACTTGGAGTTCTGTACATACCTTTACAAAGCATTATCATTTACCTCTTTATTCTAGGTCTAGGGCTGGGTTTGCCACTGCAATCTTACAGGGCATGTCAGCAGCTCTAATGCTATTTAGTTGACCAGCCTCCCTTTTTTCCGTTGCTCTGGGATTCTACCCATATGTCAGGACTGCAGCAATGGGAGACGAAGAACATAGTACAGTTTTGTACCTACCATAAATGTAGATGTTCGAGGATCTCCATTGCTGCAGTCCAATTTTCCCTCCCTCCTTCCCCCTTTTTATTTTTAGGTTGGGGTTTGGGTGGTGTTTTTTGCATTCTGACGTCTGAGGCAAGAAAGAATGAGGTTATGGCGTCGGTCATGCGCATTTGTACTGGCACGTACTGATGTCAGTCTTGAGCGCCGATGACCGACGCCGGTTCTAGCCCTTTGGTATTCGGGCCGATGGTGGACAGCGGAATACCCATATGTCAGGACTGCAGCAATGGAGATCCTCGAACATCTACATTTATGGTAGGTACAAAACTGTACTTTTTACCAGTGGATACTTGTTATTGAAACACTGCCTTTTCTGGAATATTCAGCTTTGCACTAACAGAAATTGGTTCAGAGCTGTACATTTCTTAACTTTTTGAGTTTATCATATCTTTACTCAGAGGGTCCTGCCTTAAGTGCCCTACTTCTTCTAGTTCTATCCTCTTTTTTCTTTGTTAACACTGCTTGTAAGTCTGTGTGCTAAATTCTGCCGTGTACTGATTCTTACTTCTGAGTTTTGTATCAGTTCACCTTCAGTTTCTGTAATGACACATTTTGCAGCATTGGGTTTCTCTTGTTCTATTATAAAGGCAGTTTTTTGCAAGAAACAGGATATTTTTACTGTCTAATCACAACCAGACAGTAGCCCCATTTTTAGCTTCTGTGCTAATTACTTTCACTTGGTTTTAAATCTGGACCTGTATATGAATGTCACTTGACTTCCTTCCCCATTCTTATACTGAGCGGATATATCAATTGACTTACCTCTTTCTTAATAAATGCATCAGCCTGCCATACTATATCTGTGGATTATTCATCCTGCCACATTTTCCACACTATTTAAATTTGGGAAAATATTTCCTTTAATGTGATATCATGAGTTAAGTCAGTGATTACATTCACAGGGTGTAAAAGTTTTCCTAGAAATATTGAATTTCTATATGGATATGGTTTCCTTCTATTACCATGAGTTCAAATTACTTCAGCTTTTTCTTTCTTGCTAATTAGGGGACTGCTACTGACTAGCAAAATTTAAACTTCTTTCCCCTCCTAAAAATATGATACATTTCACTAGCTTGGTTCTAATACAGTGGCATAGTGCTGACTCCGTTATTCTAGATGCAGTCTTATCATATCTTTAGGCACAATTTCATTTGTAGCCTGTATATATTTATTTCCATTTTCTCATTTCTGCTACTAGCATTGCCTTCAGTACTGGTAATGGAAGAGATTTTAGCTATGCCACCCCTCCCCTTACATTTGAAACGAGTTATCTCATTATTTTCTACTTTTTGTTTAACAAAAGATGACAAATTTTACTATTGCAACTTTAGATTTATAAAGAGACAATTCGATGTTAAATAATATGTCATTATCAATAAGCATTCTGCTAAAGTTGGTAACTCATCCACGTTTTTGGGATCACTTTGTAACACCCTTTTTTGCATAGCACTAGGCAGTGTTCTTTTGAATCATTCTAATGGTAGATAGAATTTCTAACTTTTGCACTTTACGGTTACTATCGGGTTCTTTCCACAACTTTAAAATATGTTTTAAGACATGTATCTGAGACTTTGCCAGTTTGTAGGTATTAGAAGTTCAGTTAGTAAATTTTCTGGCAGTTATAAAAGTTCTGGCTAGCAGCTCTTTTTAAAACTTTTCATAGTTTGTATAATCTGCTATTTACATGTCTGCGTATGTTTAATGCCTCACCTATAAACTGGTGATATAGGATATTTGCCCAATCTGATCTGTCCCAATGCTCTTGAGTGGCATAGTATTTAAATGGCACTAGAAAATTTTCCAGCCATCCTCTTTTCTCAGCATTTTTATGGCTGGCATATAGCTGGGGTGACATTCATATTAGCCAGTCCAACCAACGTTTGTTACTGTTGTACCACCTTCTGGTCATTCTCTACCTTGGTTGCCACAAGCATTTTAACAGTTCTTCCATAGGTTCATATGTTCATAGGTAGGTACTAGGCTATCGGCCCAAGGGCCTATGCAAGCCTAGCCAACAAGGTTCCCTGGCTTACGCCACCCAAGAAAGTTATTTTCCTGTGCCACTGACAAGCAGAGACACAGATATGATCCCCGGGGTGTATTTCCTATTTCCCATCCACTCATCAAGATTTTTCTTGAAGAGTGCTAGTGAAGAACTTTGCTTGACATAGATGGGTAGCCTGTTCCAGAGTATGGGAAGTCTCTGGGATAGGAATCTATCCCTCCAGCATGTCCTGTTTATTGTGGTGACAAGGTTTAGGTCCCTAGAGTGTGTAGCTCGGAGGGATTGGGATTTCTTTAGGTGTAGCATGTCCAACAGCTCTGGGTTTGACATAGCTTTATATGTTAGGCAGAGATCACCTCTGAGTAGGCGATATGCTACGGAGTAAAGCTGGAGTTTTTTGAGGCGGTCAGTGTAGGGCATTTGTTTGAGTCCAGTAATCCTCTTTGTGAGGTACTTCTGTGGCCTTTCCAGCTGCTGCAGATGTCTTGTGAGGTACATTCCAAAAGGGGCGTTGTACTCTATAATGGTTCTAATGAGTGATGAGTAGAGGGTAACGATGACCTATTTTTTCCTGGATGAGAACCCTTTTATGATGAGGTGTGTCACGTAGAAGGACTTCCTGACTACTGTGGTGATGTGACTATCAAAGGAGAGACTACTGTCCACCTGGGTCCCAAGGTCTCTTATCACGCATTCATTGTTAAGTAGATTGCTGCCTATGTGGTAGTTCATGGGTACAGAGTTTTTACCAAAGGGAATGACACTGCACTTATTGGCATTGAGCTTGAGGCCATGGCTCTGGCACCAGGCATCTGTCTCAGAGAGAAAACAACGACCGAGCCACTGGAACACAATTTATTATAAAAACCCTGACGTCTCGGCAACAGCCTTCAAGGAGTATGGAAAGTAGAAAACCACAAGCACATTTATACCATTACACAACATCAATTACTATAATTATATAATTAACCAATCTTAGTTAATTAGATTCAATTTAACAACATTTTCCAATTAAAATCTTCATTTAAACCCGATGGATACAAAGTTTTAAATTTTAAAATGTATATTGCTTCCTTGTGTTGCAATAATTGTTTAATACTTGCATTATTATATTTGTAATCACATACTTGTTCTAAAATGGTCCCTTTTAAACCACTACTATCACTATTATGAAAATATTTAAAATGCATTGCCACTGGGCTATCTTCTTTTTCATTATTAAATATATATTACTCAATATGTCCATGGTACTAGTGGTCATCCTCCACATACTATTCAAGCTCTGCCTTATGGAGAGATGTTAAGAATATCAAAGTTATGTAATAATAGAGATACATTTAGTAATGAATTATATTTATTGTTGCAATCATTTTACAAAAGAGGCTATAGTAAATGAAATATCGGAAGATAGCTATAAACGTCTTTTTGGATACAACAAAATGGGCATTGGCCCATCTAGTCTATGGTACAAAAATGATACACGTCGAGCTGGTGTTGTGCATAAGAATAGTGAAACACTATATTTTGTGACCACTTTTGGTTGCTTTACCAAAGAATTTACCAAAATAGTTACTCAATTTTGGAATTATTTGTGCTCATTAGGCAGTACTAAAACATGGTTGAATTTTGAACTTAAATTCTCCTATAGAAGGGGGAAAAATATAAAAGATTTTCTAGTGAAAAGTAGATTTAGTATGCCTATAGACACTATACATTATAACATCAAGAATAAGGGCACGTATCTTTGTGGTAAATGTAAGGCTTGCAATTTTATTGTCTCCAGTTTTTCTAGCATTAATAATGTTTTGTTTAAAACTAATAATGTTTTTTATTGCAACTCTGAGGGAGTAATATATGCATTGAAATGCCCTTGCGATAAATTTTATATTGGTGAAACAAAACAAGCATTTAAAGTCAGATTTTTGGAACATGTTAGAGACATTAATAATGAAAAAGAAGATAGCCCAGTGGCAATGCATTTTAAAAATTTTCATAATAGTGATAGTAGTGGTTTAAAAGGGACCATTTTAGAACAAGTATGTGATTACAAATATAATAATGCAAGTATTAAACAATTATTGCAACACAAGGAAGCAATATACATTTTAAAATTTAAAACTTTGTATCCATCGGGTTTAAATGAAGATTTTAATTGGAAAATGTTGTTAAATTGAATCTAATTAACTAAGATTGGTTAATTATATAATTATAGTAATTGATGTTGTGTAATGGTATAAATGTGCTTGTGGTTTTGTACTTTCCATACTCCTTGAAGGCTGTTGCCGAGACGTCAGGGTTTTTATAATAAATTGTGTTCCAATGGATTGGTCGTTTTTTCTGGATTACTGTTCCTGGTTGTTTTATCTATATCTGTCTCAGAGAGGCCTTTCTGCAGGATGTTCACATCATTTGGGGACTTGACTATGGCTCCTAGTTTGCAGACATCTGCGAACTTCGTTAGCTAGAGGCCTTCTGAGTTAGCCTGTACTTCAGAGAAGTAGATACCAAACAGGAGCGGTCCCAGGACGGAACCCTGTGGTACTCCACTTGTCACTGGTTTGAGGTCAGATTTGGAGTCTGCAACTTTTACATTGTGGGTTCTGTCAGTGAGCCAGTTGGCAACCCATCTTGTGACGTAGGGATTTATGCCTAGTTTATTGAGTTTAGCTATAATTCCAGAATGGGGGCCTGTCTGGATTATAGAGGGAAAGTAAAGAGTCCATGCCTGTAGGAAAGAAAAGCAGTACTCTAGGAAATTGAAGGTAAGAAATTCTTGTTAGTAGCCTGCCACAAACAACAACAGCAACAAAGTCCTGTTAGCAAGCCAACCCAGAACAGCAGTGGGTAAAACTGCCTTCCAGTTTATAGCCTGCTACAGACCACCCTCCCAAACCCAGGAACCCCACTCGGCCTTCCTGAGAACACTGGAAAATATGAAGGTCTCTCCAAACACAATTATATTGGGCGACTTCAACTACCCAAACATAGACTGGGAGCATTACTCTAGCTCCAGCACCCTAGCCCAAAGGTTCCTAGAATTTATAAACTCAGATGCTACGGAACAACTTGTTACCACTCCCACAAGAGGGGAAAACATACTGGACCTGATCATCACCAACATGGGGACTCTATGCTCCACACCAGAAGTGTATCCCTCATTGGAAATATCAGACCATAAACTAATCTCATTGGATATTCACATCCCGACTCCACCCCCTGCCCTGAAAACCACAGTGAAAAACTTCTCTAATGCAAATTTCACACTCCTCAAAACCGAGGTGGAATCCTTCAAAGCCCCCAGGCCTGTGGAAAATACAGCCCAGACCGCAGAATCCTTTATAAACGCATTCTATGAACACCTTCAGGAATGCATGGATCATGCAATCCCAAATAAAACCAAGTACCAATCCTCCAAAGGCAGACGTCCTGTCTGGAGGACCCCAGCCATAAACAAACTATACAACAGAAGGAGGAAGCTACTACATGATAGAGCAAAATCCCAAAAAGGGAAGGCATCTCTGATCAGTATTAGCAAAAAACTACGGGCACTCATAAAATCATCTAAGGCCAGCTTTGAGAGAAAAATTGCACAGGACACTAAGGATAATCGCAAGGCTTTCTTTAGTTATGTTAGGAACCTGGGTGGGAATTCCCAGATATGCTCAGAATTAGTCCAAAATGACAAAAAATACATCGGACCCACAGACATTGCCAACATCCTAGCTGACAGGTTCAGCGCAAACTCCCCCCCCCCACCAAAAGGGCAAATATCTATCCCAGTAGAGTGCTGCCCCCCTGACATCTCAGATGCTCAGGTAAGAGCTGCCCTCTCCAAAGCAAAAAACACAGCATCAATGGGACCAGACGGTGTCCCAGGCTGCGTCCTACAAGAACTCCAAGAAGAGCTAAACCCAAACATAAAACTACTGTTCAATCTCAGCCTTATTACAGGATATGTACCCAAAGAGTGGCGTACAGCAACAGTGGTCCCTCTCCACAAACGTGGTGCCTCAACGGATTCTGGAAACTATCACCCCATAAGCCTGACTAGCTTGGTCTGCAAAGCTATGGAAAGGATAATCATGGACCTCATAAATAAAGATATTGGGGACCTACAGACACTGGATCCTACCCAGTTTGCCTTTGTTAAGGGCAGATGCTGCCTCTTAAACCTGGTTGATTTCTTTGAAACAGTCACTAAGGCCATTGACGAGGGGAAGGTGGTCCACACAGCCTACCTGGACCTCGCAAAAGCCTTCGATACAATACCCCACTCAAGCATTATAGATAAGCTCACCAGCTTAAATATAAACCCCTATGTCACTAGATGGGTTGCAAACTGGCTCAAGGACAGAACCCGCATGGTTAAAATTGCTGGAGCCATGTCAGACTCCAAACCAGTTGCAAGTGGCATCCCACAAGGCTCAGTCCTGGGACCTCTCTTGTTCGGTATATATTTCTCGGAGGTACAGGCCAACACGGAAGGACTGTGGCTGACCAAGTTTGCAGATGACTGCAAACTGGGCGCCATAATCGACACTCCAGCCGACACAAGCATCCTCCGAAAGGGACTTATAGAAAGAGACAACTGGTGCCAGAGCCATGGCCTCAAGCTAAACGCCAAAAAGTGTATAGTCATCTCCTTTGGCAAAAACAAAGTGCCCACAAATTACCACATAGGTGGTAATCCATTAAGTACAGAAGAAGTAATTAGGGACCTGGGGACCCAAGTTGATAGCAATCTCTCATTTGACAACCACGTGGCCAAAGTGATTAGAAAAACATTTTATATAGCCCACCTAATCATGAAGGGATTCACATCTAGATCAGGGGAGGTCATCATGCCTCTTTACTCATCCCTCTTCAGGCCCATAATTGAGTACAATGCCCCTTTTGGGATGTAACTTACCAGACACCTGCAGCAACTGGAAAGACCCCAAAAGTACCTCAACAAGAGGATCAAAGGGCTCAAACAGATGCCATATGCTGCCCGGTTAAAGAAACTCCAGCTCTACTCAGTGGCATACCACCTGCTCAGAGGCGATCTGTGCCTGACGTATAAAGCCATGTCCAACCCGGAATTAATGGACATGCTGCACCTCAGAAAATCCAAATCCCATCGAGCTACGCTCGAGACTTGAACCTCAGCACTGAAATAAATAGGACATGCTGGAGGGACAGATTCATAACCCAGAAGCTCCATTCACTCTGGAATAAAATCCCAGTCCAGGTTAGGCAGAGCCCCTCATTGACTCTCTTCAAGAGGAATCTTGATGAGTGGATGGGAGATCGTAGATTTACCCCAGGTATCACTTCTGTGTCACTGTTAGACAGAGGCACAGTATACTAACCTCGAAAAAGGGCATAACAAAATTATTTTAAAATGGGTGGCGAAAGCCAAACACACTCTGGCTAGGCTTATAAATGCCCTAGGGCAGATGGCCTAGTATGAACCTATGAACCTAAAAGATTAAAGGAAACATCAGCAAATCCATACAAAATAATTAGTTTAAACCGATTATGTTCTTGGAAGAATAAATGTTGTAAAGTTTGAATATATTATACAGCCCTAGGCCAAGCTGCAAATATTCTCCACCAATGTAAGTCTAAAAAGACACTGAAAATAGGACGGCTATATGGTATAGAGTCAAAAACAAAAGGTAAAAATTCAGTTCACTTGGCTTTTCTTCAAACAAAACGAAAGAGTGCCTTGGATTATATCTTCAGTAACCATTCATTCTCATATATACCCTCTGTAACACCCGTGCACTGGCCCAGCAATCAAGGAGCCTCAATCCTCACCACTAACACCAGTAAGGGGCATCCACATTGGGAAGGATCAAGTGCATCATTAATAAATGTTGGGAGATTTTCAGATGTGATGGGAATATTTCTAACAAACTTGGTGAAAGACCGTTGGTGGTTTATCAAACAGATACCTGTTTTAAAGCCATGATTGAAAGAATTGTGTCCAATTCATATACAGACAGAGTAAATAAATGCGGTCACTATTCTCAGTGTAAATTTATTCTTAAGGGTACTGAATGCTTTTTACATGGTCATGGTAAAATCAAGCACAAGAAGAGATTCAATTGTGATAGTAAGGACATTGTTTATGTTGCTTTGTGTCAACAGTGTACTTGTTTTTACATTGGCAAAACCATCAGACAGTTTAGGTACAGGATTTATCAGCATTATTATGACATTAGTAAAAAGGATGAGCGAAATGCCCTTTATAGACATATTAAGGGTTTTCCTTTGCATTCATTCAAATTTTCTGTTTTAGATAATGTTGATGTTGACCCTAGAGGTGGTCCCCGTGATATTTTTCTTGAATTCCTGGAGCTTAGATGGCAGCTTAGGTGTAATGCTGCACGTTCTCCAGGTCTCAATGATGTCATTTCAATTGCTAGTCTCCTCAAGCTTAAATCTATGTTTGCCATTTAAAAATTTTAAACATATATATTTTTACATATTTGTTATTTTATGTGTATTGCTCATGTATGTTTTTTATATGCACTTAGGAGCTTTATATTTTCAATTTATTACATTTATATATATTTATACATATATATTTTTTATGGTTTACAAGAATATTTAACATGTATAGGTTATATATTGTGTATGTTTTCATTTTTGTATTTGTTTATAAGCATTGGGTATTTCACTTTAATTTTGTCTTTATGCATCAAGAATCAATTATTCAATGAATTCATTACTTGGTGCTATTGACTTTAATTGGGCGGGTATTTATATGCCTGTTCAGTGTCTGGTTTGTATTCTGAGGAAGTCGAGTCATTTGGTGGATGAAAGTGCTAAATAAACTGTTTTTCCTTCTGTGTTGGTGTTTTTCACAGTTGCCTTTGATATTTCTACATTGGGAAGGATAACAAGTACACACACACAGTAAAGTGTAATTTCCCTTAAGAGCACACAGAGATTGTAGTCAGTCTAGGACTGGTTTCTCCCTTTCTCTCCAGATCCCCAGTAAGACTCCCCACTGGCACAGCTATAGGGTACAGATCTCAGCCAAGTAGTCAAGCCAAAACCTCCAGTGCCCACTCTGTCTAACCAGTGCTTCATGTTCCTGCCCAAGTAGCTGACACACACTTTGAGATTTGGTTTATATACAAACACACAGACACTCCTGGGGAAGGCTGGTAAAGATTCTCCAGCTATGCCCACTCTTGCCAGGCTATAAGGTAGCAATCATTGCCACCAACTACTCTTGTCAACTACTAAAAAAGCCCTTACCAAAGGGTGTCCGATTATACTGTGCAATATTATTATCCAAATAGTAAGTGGATGAGCAGCAAGAATTGTTGGCTTGGCTTTGTACAGTATCACCAAATACATGCAAGTACTCTAGAGCTTAAATTATTTCTACACAAAACAGCTACAGTTGAAAGGTTTAAAAAAAATTAATAATAAATAATAAAAACTCAAGACAAATCTTCTCAATTCAACTCAGTGCTAATCAAAAGTTCAGAAATCACAGGAAAATGCTTAAAATAATACTGTACAATAGTATGACATAAATATAAAAAACAGCTAGACTAAACCTAACATTTTCTATTTCTAAGAGAGACACTAAAGTCTAAGATCCTACTTACATACAGAGCAAAGGCAGAGTACTGGTGAGTGGATGTTCTTCAGACAAAATCCAAAATGCTCTCTCTTTCTCTTTGTGATCTCTTAAATTGGTAATACATCACTGCTGACTCATTTTAGATTACATCATTCTTCTCTGGTCCCCAGGCTAACAGAAACTCAGAATTGTAACATTTCTTTGATTTTGCACCTGGCCAGGAAACCACAGCAATAAAATACATTATATATGTAAAATCTAGCAACTAATTCTGGTCTCAAAACAATAGAAGGAATTCCACAGTCCAGACATTATGTCTCCAAGCTTTGAGATCAAACAGTCATACAATGTTTGACTTATCAGTATTCTTCCAGCAGAGTGCACTGTGGTTACATTTTTTTGAAGTTCAACATTTTAATCAGTTTTCTTACATTTAAGAGGACAAGCCTGTGGATTATATTCATATTTACAATGACGTAGAATTATCTACAAAATTCTATATAGCTAGGCTGGCAACCTTTACATATCTTCACACCCTCCAGTAAAAACAGGAGGTTTGGAAACAAGTCTCAGCCACAAGCCCTACCAAGCCTTCTCCTCAGCTTCAGCACAAAAGATGTAGTCCCCTGAGTTTATAGCCAGGCCACATCCACAAAATGGCCTGATTTGGCAGTTGAAATCCACAAGTCATGGTCCTTTGGGTAAAGTGTTTACTTTACTTAGTATTGAACCTCAAACTAAGAAACTCATTTATAGTTTCCCTCTTTCTAGGATACTTTTGTCACCCACATCCATCCAAAATCTCCTTTTTGCATTTTTGCAAAAAGTAATTGGGATGTCATATCAACACCAATCATCACCTTTAGGCTACCTTTTTATACATCGCAAAATTGGAAATTCAGCTCTCATTAGCCAAGCAATAAAATCAGTACTGTGAGAAATTTTCCAGAATACTCCAGCCACTTTTTTAAAAGCTTATACCACCATCTACATATACTCTGAGTATAGTGTGTGTGTGTGTGTGTGTGTGTGTGTGTGTGTGTGTGTGTGTGTGTGTGTGTGTGTGTGTGTGTACATGCATGCGTCTGTCTGTGTGAAGATATATATTATATACAGATACATATGGAAGTGTGCACGTGTGCATGTGTGTGCGTGTGTGTGTGTGTGTGTGTGTGTGTGTGTGTGTGTGTGTGTGTGTGTGTGTGTGTGTATCTATATCTATCTATATAAGTATCTCTCTCTCTCTCTCTCTATATATATATATATATATACACACACACACACACACACACACACACACACACACACACACACACACACACACACACATAGAAGTCTCAAGCACTCTGTTGAATGTTCAGTTCATCAAAAGAGTGAATAACTCTGAAATGCAGCCAGGTGTTCCATTGATTAAACATTGAAAATATCAAAAGAAGTAAGGCTGAATGCGTGCATGTAAGATAAGTGTGGGTTTAGGATATTAATGCTGGTTTCATCTTTGGGGTGTGAATGTTCCTGTGAGTGTATGTAGGTTAGGGTTAGAGTACACGTTAAGGAAGGGAACATATATAGTGTTGTGCATATGCTGGTGCATGTTTGTGCCCCTCTAAGTATCTTGTGCAGTGGTAGTGTTATAGAAAAGTTTTTTTGCTAAGGTGAGGTGCAGGGTTAGGGTTAGGAGACAGGCAGGGCTAGGCTTAGGGTTAGCACACATTAGTAAATTGGTGCAATGGGTAGACAGGATTGAAGACAGTCTTTAGTAGATCTTGTTTTTTTATAAAGGAGAGGAATTATGATTGGGCATTCCCTGAGGTTAGTTGGCTTAGGGGTCAAGGACTGGTGGGCCACTTCAGTTTACAGAATCCCAACATCTTTTTTAGGACCATGAGAGAACTACATTTTCCTTAAGTTAGCCAGCACATTACCTTCTACATTTTCATACAAAACAACCAACCTTATTTTCCAGCAGTGCCTGCAGTTCTTGAAGTTTGCAGTTTAAATAGGAGATACTACTTTTGCTGCTAAAAGAAGTCTGTCTGCACTTCTAGCTCATAAATACTTCCTTCTTTATTCAGTACATGTCACTCCACCTTGCTGATTCATTTCTTTAGGATAGGAAATAGATCATTTGGTTCATATTGCTGTGAGATTGCAATGGGTTTAAACTCATGTTATATCTAAAATTTATCCAAATGTAAGGTTAAATAATAAGCATTGACCTCATAAATGCAACTGCTAGAACAGTCCTTTGGTCTGATAGTTTTGATTAATTCGTTTGATGAATTTATAGACATGCTATTAGATAGCTTTTAAAGTAGCCATCAAGGTTCTTTTTGTCTCTGGCAGGAGTGTAGTATGCCATTAACTCAACCTATGTAAGTATCTTAATACATATAAATAGTTAACATGTATTTCATGAATAAATAGCAAGACAGACTAGGTTGGAGGCCCATGATCATGTCTCCATTTACCTCTGACATCACTGAAGACTTACTAATCTAGGTTTTATAGATAAACATAAAAAAACAACCTCCAAAAACTGTGTCCATATACTTTATTTGTGAATGTTTTCATCCTGAAATGAAAAATGGACTAATTCAGAAAAAAAGTCAGTTTTTTATTTTGGTATGAGAGCACTCGAAAATAAAGTATGTGAACACAGTTCTTGGTGGTTAATATTTTTTATTTTTATTAGCTTTATTCTGTTTTATATTCTGTTTTATCTAGATAGTATTTAAAGGTATGGAATCCAGGTCCAAGGAAATTATAGTATCACTCTGCTCAGCCCTGATCAGACCCATCACTGAGTATAATGCCCGCTTTGACATGTACCTAGCAAGGCACATGTAACAGGTAGAACTCCCTCAAAGGTTCCTCACCAGGAGAATCCAGGGTATGAATACCCTGTGCTGCACAGATCACCTTAAGACCCTGTCTTTGTATTCAGTGTCCTACAGGTTACTTAGAGGCCATCGATCTATGCCTGATGTATAAGGCTTTCTCAGATTCAGCTCTGATAGATCTCTTTCACATTTGGAAAAAAAAAAAAAACAGCACCAGAAACACTAGATCCAAGGACCTGAACTTTACATGTAACATAAATAGTACATGCTGGAAAGACGAACATGCGTCTCAAAGAATCCTCCCACTCTGGAATAAGCTCCCCATCCATGTGAAGAGAGTTCATCCCTGACCCTATTCAAACAAAACCTTGATTATTGGATGGGAAGTTGCAGGTACACCAGTGGTCTGGCCCTCATGCCTTTGATGGACAGAAATCAACATTAAGTAAATTATTCTCCAGCTAAGATACCCCCCCCCCCAACATAACCCTTAGCTACCTCCTTACAGAATAAACAGCTAAAGTTGCTGGAAATAAGAAACAGTACTTAAACATCAGATGTGATATCACTACCCTCATTCCAGAAAGCATGGTATAACCAAGAAACATGAGAAAAAAGAAATAGCTGTTTTCGGCCTGAATTCTGTAGCAACTCCAAATCAGAATGGAAATAATAACTCCAGTCTTTCCTTAGGGTAAATTTGTTTCTGTCACTTCATATACAGATCTGACCTATTTTATACCACTCAGTTTTTGAGTCAAACATACTGGAAAGGCATTGGAAGCTTTAGTTAAGTTGAACATCCCCACTTTGAAGAATGTGCCAGATGAAGCAGTGGGAAAATTAAATAACGAGGTCCAGCAGTGGGAGAGAGGAACGCTACTGAAAAAGAGTAACAATTTTCAGTTATGTTAAGGATGAAGAATGAGGAGACATAAGGAGAAAGCATGCTAATGGTTGTTTTGAATGCTGGGTTTAGAAAAAAATTGGTGGGGCTTTAAAAATCACCATTTCATCCCATTGACTTCAGAGGTTTTATGGGGTTAAAGGATGATGCCAAAACGTTATTTATAAGTGAAGTATTAGTAGAATTTTAATCAGGTTGAGCAAGGGTAGATGTTAATAGGGTCTTTGTAACAGTTATAATATTCAGAAAAAACAGGTACAGGTGCTTTTAGACAGCTTTCTGCTGGGAATATGATTCCAGCTGTCATTAATTATGTGACATTTCTGCCATTACAGGGACATTTGAGGTACAGAGTTCTTCCAGAAATATGTTTTTTTTTCTACGTCAACCAGTGCTGACTTCAGGATTTCCATCTACTTCTTAGCACTCTGCCTTTTTCAGCTCCTTGTGGTGGAAATACCCTGGTGCAATCCCACTGGGTACAGTTCTTCCTGCAAGAAAAAAAAAATCTGTAGGCTTAAGGGAAGTATGGATCACCACTATACCGGGGGGTGATGCTAGATGTCATATCTTTGTCTGGATTCACTTTGGATCATTGAATGTTCACAACATCAACATTCTGATCATCGAAACCAGAACATCGATGTTCAGAGCATTGAAGGTTCAAAATGAACCATAAAAACAACAAAAAAATCACAACTATGTTATGCTGAGGGGCTTTGCCCCCCTGCACAACCCCCTACTTTAATATTCTAACTCCTAGATCGCACTACAGTGGGGTAAGGGAAATCTCCCATTTACCGCTATATGTGGTAGCGCTAAACGGGAGATTTCCTGTATCCTACCTGCAATGCCCACACTCACACACAATATGCAGGGCACCTTGCTCCCCTGCATACACACCCAACATTCCACAATCTCACTTACCTGGCACTTCCACTTTAAACCTTCAATGTTCTGAACATCGATGTTCTGGTCTCGATGATCAGAACGTCGATGTTCTGAACAATCGATTATTTAAAGTGGAACCCTTTGTCTGGATGAGTATAAATGGTATAGCCAAGTTATCCCATCCTCTGCACGCTGAGAACATGATTAAAAAAGATATGCCTGAGCCTATGAGGGAGTGGTTACTGGCCATGCCTACTTGTTGACATCACTGTGGTCCAACCCCCTCCCCTTAGTGGTGGCATGTGGCATCCATCTGGAGCACACACCATTTCTGCATCCAGGAACATAGCTCTTATTCCTCCAATCAGAGAGAGGTGGCCAGGTGAAGCATCTTCATTATTACCTCTTTGCAACTAGCTCATCCACTGCCTAGTCTATTAGTCAGATTCTGTCATCTGGGCTGTAGTTAGGGCCTTACATTACATTACATTAGACATTAACTCCTGAAAACTGGTTGCTGGATTTGTGAAATTGTGCCAGAAGAGATTCAAAAGTATAAAGTAAGAAACCAATCCATCATCATAACACCGTACACTTCATACTTCTGATCATTTTCTGAACTCATTTTACAAGTGGGTCTGCTCTAACCACTGCTGTTTAAACTGTATGGTGCTGCAGCTAACATATTAAAAATATTGAAAACAAGCCAAGTAGGTGACGCATTGACACCCCATCAGTGTTGCCCTATACAGAGCAACCCAGAACATAAGGAACAGTTTGAAGTATAATAGACAAAAAAAAAAAAAAAAAATCAGAGTAAAACCACCCTGTCTGAATCATGTTCTAGGCCACCATACAATATAACCCACTATAAACACTAATAAAAATTAAGTGACTTTTTTTAATTCTTCTTTTTTGCTTTACTTCTGCTCTTATCTTGTAATGTGTGCCTTTTTATTCTAAAACATGCATGTTTTCTGTAGTACCATTACTGGAGCTACATTTATTAAGTTTTAAAAACTTGTGTTTGTATGTACTGTATGCTGAGCATCTATCCAGCTATTTCATGAGTCTGTCATCCTGAGACACCTTCTGATAAGGTCACAATAGAGGAAAATAGCATATATTCATTACCTCCAGGTATCGAAGTAAAGGGAGTTTTGCTGTGCCAGGAGCAGGTGCATAGATTCTATAACATTCTGTACAGGTTCATAGGTTCATATGAGGTTACTAGGCTAATGGCTATAGTACATTTACAAGCCTAGCCATGTAAAAACCCATGTAGCCTAATCGATCATAGTTAGATGGTCATTGTTAACAGAGTGATTCTATGATCAGCACTGACTACCCCTGTCCATGATGGACATAGGTGCCACCTCCAGGGTGAGTTTACAGTCACCCATCCAGTTGTCAAGGTTGCGCTTAAATAGAGTCAATGAGGAGCCCTGCTTCATGTGAAGTGGGAGCTTATTCCAGAGGAGTGGTAATTTCTGGGAGGTATATTTGTCTCTCCAACATGTTCTGTTAATGTCACAGGCTAGGAGTGAGTGACTCTTGTCCCATTTGGTTTGCGGATGTGCAGCATTTCTATTAGGACAGAGTCAGAGACTGCTCTATGGCAGACACAAGTCGTCTCTCAGTAGCCTGTATGATACAGAGTACAGTGACAAGACTTTTTTCCAAGGATGTTTTTAATATGTCTTTAAGATGTTTTTTTACTGGAGCTTTTCTCCTTGGGCCTCCACTGAAAATGGACATGTATCCAATTGGATTAGCCCGGTCAACAAATGTAAAATAAATTAAAAAATTCTGTTCTGGATTCTCTTGGTTTGAAACCTCTGTGGGCTCTTCAGTTGCTGCAGGTGTCTGGTGAGCTACATACAGAAGGGAGCATTGTACTCAATTAGTGGTCTGATAAGGGTTAAGTACAATGGAGTTATAACCTCCTTGGTCCTGGATGCAATGCCCTTATTTATAAGATGCACAGTGAAGAAGGCTTTCCTTACCAGTATCGACACATTGTGATTGAAGTTTAAATTGCTATCAACCTGTGTTCCCAAGTCTCACACCGATGGGTTTGAGCTTAGAGGGGTGCTATCTATCTCATTATTAGCAGGGGATACTTCTTTGCCAAAGGGGATAATGAGGCATTTTTTGCATATAGTTTTAGTCTAACTTTGCCACCAATCATTGGTCTGAGTCAGCCCCTTCTGTAATATGTTTACATCATTGGGAGACTCAATGATTGCACCCAGATTGCAGTCATCTGCAAACCTGGTAAGCCACAGGCCATCTACTTTTGTCTGGATCTCAGAGAAACAGATTCCAAACAGTAAAGGGCCCAGTACAGATCATTGTGGTACCCCACTAGTAACTGTTCTACTGGTGAAAGTGGACTTTCCAACTTTGACAGTGTGCGTTCTGTTGGTGAGCCAGTTGGGTACCCATCTAGTGATGTATGGGTTAATCCCCAGCTGGGAAAGCTTCACAATGATCTCTGAATGGGGGATTGCATAAAAAGCCTTGGCTAAATCAAGATAGGTTGTATATACTGCTTTGCCCTCATCCAGGGCTTTGGTGACATTCTCTAAAGTCCACCAGGTTTAATAAGAAAAATCTACCCTTGACAAAAACAAACTGGGTCAGGTCAATAGTTTGAAAGCCACCTGTGTCCTTGTTGATAAGGTCCATGATGCTTCTTTCCATGGCCTTGAGGCTAAGACTGGTTAGACATATGGGTCGATAGTTTCCTGGGTCAGTTGATGCACCCCTTTGTGCAAGGGGTTTACTATTGATATTTTCCACTCTGCTGGAACAAAGCCAGTGGTTCAGCTAGGTCTTGTTTTATATTGTTTAGTAAGCAATCTGAGCTGTTATCTGGTCCCATAGATGCCGTGTTTTTGGCCTTGGAGAGTGCTTGTGTGAACTGTTCTTTGGAGATACTTGTTAGTGGACTGGTCAGGAATGCTTTGGTATATGGCTGGTGTTGATATGGTGAAGTTATTGCCAAATCTGTCAGCTGGCAGGTTGGCTGTTTCTTCAGGTTTAGTGTGAGTGGTACCATCCACTATAAGTTTGGCACCCAACTGGGCATTCCCTTTTAGGTTGTAGATGAAGCTAAAGAATGTAAAAACCAAGGCACGAAAACTGTAGAAACACAAAAACCAAACGACTGTAGAGTCTTCAAACAAATTTAATAAAATAAAATCCAAATATAAACTTGAAGCGCTTTTCGTTTGCTCACTGGCAAACTTCTTTAGAAGTAAGAAATACAGCCAATTAAGCAGTCTTATAAAACAACTCAATTTAAAAGTGTGGGAAACTGTGAAATTAATTGATCATTAAACCAACAACAACTGAAGCTGAAGAATGACTTATAGTTGTATTCAGCTAAGGGTGCTAATTTATTCTCATAACTAGCCTTAGAGGACTTAACAATATATCTGATTTCCTTGTTCAAGCTGTGGAGGATATTCTTCATCTGTTAAGTTCCCCTCTTGTTCTTAAATATCAGTTTCTTTCTTTTGTTATATAACTTGTTTATCCTTACAGTCCATCAGGGTGGCTTGTTTTTTTGGGACAACCTGGTTTTAGTCCTGTCAGGTACAGCTGAGACAATACATTTGTTTAAGTGACTATATAGGGCATTTGTGTACTCTTCTGCATAGGAGTCATTGTTGGCTGTGTTAGCAGGGGCTTTGAAAATGTTTATACCATCACTTAGTAGGCTATAGTTTGCTTTGGAGAAATTTTTCATTTTTTTCCTCCTGTGGGGGTATCAGGTCTGACCATTACTTCAAGAGAGATTGATTTATGGTCTGACCTTACCAAGGTGGGCAACATATAGGGGGTAGTACAGTGACTGCCCTCCCATGTTGGTGAGCACTAGGTCTAGGACATTTGAACCCCTTGTGGGGGTGCAGACCAAATGTTCTAGGGTATTTGAATTAACAAAATCCAGGAACCTCAGAGCGATTGTGTTTGTGCTAGTATATGTCACCCAATCGATGAAAGGATAGTTGAAATTTCTCATGACCAAGGTGTTTGGCTGTATGCTGAGTGACTCTAGCATGTCCAGGCAGATGGTGTACTTCTCCTGGTTCATGGTCGGGGACATGTAACTGGTGATGGTGTGGTAAGGTATTTTGCCTATAATTATTTGCACCTGGAGTAGCTCAAGAGTTGTACTGTTTTACGAGTCTTGAGGCGTATTTGCATTTAATGAAGATGGATACATCTCCACCTTAGGTTTTTTCATGCTCGTTTTGAGGTCTGAACATGTGAAAGGCATTGTTACCTTGTATGGCTAGGGTGCTCCTAGTGGCCTTGAAACAAGTTTCAGTGACTGCACAGATGTCAGCATCTTCCAAGATGAATGCTTCCAGGGAGTGCATTTTACTGTTTAGGCTCCTAGCATTAAGCAGCTTAGCAGCATGACCCTGAGTTTGTCTCTAGTAGATTTTTTTACATTGGAAGTTTTGTTGTTTTGGCATTCCTAAAAAAGGCACTATGTGGGAGGCTAGCATCTTTCCAGTATCCAAAAGCTTAGAGGAGACAGGTGAAGACCATCTTTGGCAAAGCAGCATGGTCTGTTGACCATGTCTTTCCAGGCTGTCAGATACTGGATCCCCCTGGAGTGACACCAGAAGCTAAGCAAATTATTGAAATCAATCATTTTTTGCCTGTGCTGTGGCATTATCCTAGGTGAAGGCAGAATGCTGCTTAGGGCTAGGGACATACCTCTCTGGGACACATAATGTGAGAGTTCAGCCATGTCTCTCTTCATATAGTCCAGAAAGGTAAGTCTCAAGTTGTTCACTCCAACATGTACTATGACAGAGTCATAACAGTAATTGTTGCTAAGTGACTTGAGTACACACTTGATTTGACTAATCCTGGCATCTGACAGGCAGCTGACTGTGACCTTCTCCTTGTCCATCCTGATAAGGGGGACATTTTTGTGTCTTAGTGTTGAGGTGCCTGTGACTAGGACATTAGGTTTTGAGGTGTTTTGCCTTAGGAGCTTAATTTTTGAGACACTGATATGTGTTTTGTTATGTGTGGTGGTGGATTCTGTTCTTGCACCACCAGTATGTGTAGGTTGTTTGCATTTGGGAAGTCTTTGGTCTTTTGGTAGGTTCTTAGGGAGTACCTCCGTGCATGTGGGTTTATGTGTCCTGATGTTATATTGTGTAAGTGGAGAGGTGTGTTTGCTGACAACCTGTTTGCTGTCCTATTTATTGTTATGTGAAAGGTCGAATTCTAGTTTCATTGTATAGTTACATCTCTCACATACTGTATTTGTTTGCTGTAGGAGCAAGTGGTTGTTAGTATACATGAGGCAATAGCTATATTGCCTCAGGATGCCCATGACAATCAGGTTCACTGGAGAAATGTTGGGCAACTAACTGCCCATAGTAGCAGGAAATTCTTAAGTACTGACCTCCTGATATATTGACCATTACCGAAACTTGGCTTAAACCCACCACCCAAAATTAAGAAATCCTCCCTCCAAGGTATAATATACTAAGACTAGATATAATAGGAAGGGAGGCAGAACTGCAGTTCTCTTTAAAAACTCACTACAAACTCCTCTACCTAAATTCCAAAATGCCGAAACCCTAGGGTCAATTCTATTCCTAAACAAGAATAAGAAGATTGATATTCTCTGTAGTTACATCACCCCAGGTAACAAATCTCATACAATTGAGGACATATTACAATGGACAAAAGATAACCTCCTACTAGGTGGCTAGCACGTGACTCTAACAACCCTTCCAACCATATTAACTACTAGCAGACCTAAACTCTGACTGGCTAGCATGTGACTCTAACAACCCCTCCAACCATATTAACTTATACAGGTTCTCTCAACTTATCCAAGAACCCACTAGAGTGGATAAAAAATCTCAAAAACAATCAATTCTCGATTGGACTTTGGTGAACTGCACCAGGTAGGCTGTCTATCAGATGGACTAAGAGATCACCTTCCCACATTCCTCCTACGTAAACAAATTAACTTACAAAACCTGTAGTATATAAAGAAATCAGGGATGACCACAAAGTAAACCCACAAACTCTTAATAGCATTCTAAAATATTGTAACTGGGCCCCACTAAAAACTCTTGAATTAGACCAAGCAGGAGATTATTTCAACAGTACTTTCATCAACGTCCTTAATACAATCGCTCCCGTTAGAAAGATTAGAACTAAAGCAAACTATGCTCCATGGCTAAGCAGAAGCACAACACCCTTACTAAACTCCAGAGATTTAGCCTGGAAATTCTGGAAAAAGAATAACACTACCCTAGCCAAACAAAACTACCAACAACTTTGGAATCAGGCCAAAAAGCAAACTAAACTAGACAAACAGAACTACTTCATAGGTATCCAAGACAAACACTCCAAAAATCCCCAAAAGTTTTGTCATGCTATCAACTCCCTAATAAAACCTGCCAAAACTACCAGTCCAGCTTCCAACACCACTACTACTAATAACGACATTGCTTCTCAATTCAGTCATCACTTCACAGAATCTATTCTGACACGATCTGCCCAACTATCCAAAAATAGCCCTACACCTACCACACCCACAAGTCCTGATAACTCAATTTTCTTTACTCACTCTCCTGTACCCACCTCGATAATCAAAAGACTCCTCTTAAAAATGAAACCTACCACCCCTGCAGCTGATGGTATACCTGCCAACTTCCTAAAAATATCAGCTGAATCCCTAGCCTAGCCTGTCTCAATCCTTGTCAACCATTCCATAATGGAAGCAAGCCTACATCCCCCAACTATGGAAAGTCTCATATATCATCCCTCTACATAAAGATGGCAACTCCTATGAACTTTCAAACTACCGCCCTATTGCTATTTTATCTCCCCTATCCAAGCTACTCGAAAAGAGCATTCCCACTCAAGTTATGCATTTCCTAAATACACATAATCTCCTCTCCACCATGCAGCATGGTTTTCACTCTAACCATAGCACTACTACTGCACTTCTCTCTTTTACTAATCAGGTCAACCTACAAAGAAACAACAACAACTTTGTAACAGCTGTATTCCTAGGGCTCTCTAAAGCATTTGATATGGTATCACATGCCATCCTATTAGACACACTGTTCTCATTTTCCTTTGCCCCCCCCCCCCCCACCATCCCTGGTTTAAAAACTATTTATCAGACAGACAGCAATCTGTCAAATGGCAAGGCATACTATCTCCTCTACTCCCAACTACCATAGGTGTACCACAAGGGTCTACCTTGGGTCCCCTTCTTTTCTCTATTTTCACCAATAAACTACGCACCTCCACCCAGCATGCCTCACTTATACAGTACGCAGATGATTCTACACTCAGCTGCACAGCCCCATCACTGGTCACCCTACAACTCACCCAGGAATCCTTTAGTTCTGTAGATAGATGGATTACTGAAATCCAACTTATTCTAAATCCCAACAAGACCAAATTACTCCTATTCACTCCCAACAAATCCAAACCCTCTCCCCACCCTTTCAATCTCACCTCTCTTAATGGCACTGTTCTCTCTCCTTCTCCCCATACTAAACTTCTCGGTGTAGAAACTGATAAAAACCTATAATTTGATGTCCACATTTCCCAATCCATTAAAAAAGTACATAAAAAATGGGTACTCTATACAGGCACAAAAACTTCCTATCAGATCAGGCTCTGGTCACCCTAGCTCAAACACACCTATTATCCACACTTATGTATGCAGCACCAATCCTAACCCAAATTAGAAAATCAGATCTACATAAACTTGAGTCATGTTACAATAAAATTGCCAAGTTTGCAAATAACTCAACATTTAGAACCCATCACTGCCTAACCGTAACGGAGCTACAATGGCTAGAATTTCCTCAATTACTTACAACCAACTTGCTCTAGCCTACACCATCCTAAGGGACCCTCAAAAAACACAGCTCTAAATGAACTACTGACCCAGTACTTAACAAATCATCCCCTCCATTCCACTGACAAATCCCTCCTGAGTATCTCCAGGGCTAACAACACTACATGGAAAGCTCTCTTCTCTCATACTGTAGCCAAAAATGGAATAGTCTCCCTTAAAATGTGGCATCTGCATCTTCCATTATACAGTTCAAAAACTAGTTGGATTTACTACCAGATTTGCCTACTAGGCATTCAATACTCTTCTTAAAAACACTGTCTAGAATTTTTCATCTGAGTAAAAATGTAATAATGTGTTTGTGTATCTGTTTTTGTGTTTGTTTATATCTGTGTAAAAATCCTTTTATTTGTGTTTTATTTTGTGTTTTAAACTGTAAAAATGTAACAGTTTGTTGAATGTCTTTTTGGAGCTTTTCTCCCCAGGCCTCCGCTGAAAATGGACATGTATCCAGTCGGACTATCCCAGTAAATAAATGTAAAATAAAATAAAAATAAAATAAATAAGTCACATCTAATGAATGCCTGTCTGTCCATGCATTACTTAAGTCTTCCTAAATCTCTTCTACTCCATCCTACCATCCTTCCTTTTTATTTCTACTACATACAGTTAAATAAACTCCTTAAGTGAATGCCAACCTGGCATAAATGTTCTCTGTAATTTTTAGCTACTTGGAGCATATCCATTATAATTTTGTATGATTCTTGTGTGATTTTGGCTGTTTTTAAGTTGTCTTTTTTTATTATTGCCTACCGTTGTTTAACTTCTGTGGAGCTTTTCTCCCTGGGCCTCCGCTGTAAATGGACCCCGTCCATTCAGACTAGCCAGGTCAACAAATGTAAAATAAAATAAATAAATAAAAAAATAAAGTTAGATCAGCTGTTGCCCTGGGATTAACAAAAGGATTTATTCTATAGAAGATCAGGGATGGAAATTGGGTTGATACTGCTCAGTGCTCATTTGAGTTGCCTGCAGTGCAGAAGTGCACAGCTGCGTTGCCCGCAGAGCAGCAGGGAACCTAGGAGGGTTTCACTGACTGCTGTCTAGGGAAAAAAGTAGTTTCTGGGCATTTGCATCTATACAAGGCACCACTAACTCCAGTTGTACAGTGTGCATCAACTCACAAACATGAGGCTTATATACAGTCGAAATTAAACAGTTTTAATCTAGTCTGGTTATAGGAAATCACACAATGATCCTTCCTCTAGCAATCCCCAACTCAGGCAAGGCTATATCCACACTCTTCTGCCACAAGGTTGAGTGTAGTCCTTCTTAATGTAAACTGGATGGATCTGTGTTCAAGTGTATGAAACACAGGCTAGATTCTGCAAGTCTGGATCTAGTATATGCTAACTAAGCAATATTTCAGTGCAAAACAAATGTAGGTAATAAGCAGGCACAAACAGTAAAAACAGTCAAAAGGCACAAATTAATGCAGTAAAACAGTAAAATACAGATGAAAAAGTGCAGCGCAAACTAAAAATAAGCTTACTTTTTTTGTTCATAGCTTTGGATGGCTTGTATTCAAGCAAAAACACTCTGGACCTCTGGCAAAGCACACCAAATGCAAAGCAGCTCTGGCTAATTGAGCCAAACCTGAGCAAATACAAGGCTTATATACAGGTGAAAATAAGCAGTTTTAAACTAGAGTGCCAATAGGAAATCACACAATGATCCTTCCTCCAGCAATCCCTAGCTCAGACAAGGGTATGGCCATACTCTTCTGCCAGAAGTGTGCAGGGGAGCCCTTCTTAATGTAAGATGGCTGGATTTGAAAAACAGTCTAGATTCAGCAAATCTGGATTTAGTCTATGCTAACTAGACAATATTTCAGTGCAAAAGCAGAGCAGGTAATAAGTAGGCACAAACAGTAAAAACAGTCAAAAAGGCACAAATGAATGCAGTAAAACAGTAAAATACAAATGAAAAAGTGTAGATCAAACTCAAAATAAGCTTAATTTCTTGTTCTTAGCTTTGGATGGCTTGGATTCAAGCAAAAATACTCAGGACTTCTGGCAAAGGATGCCAAATGCAGAGCAGCTTCGGTTAACTGAGCCAAAAAATGAGCAAAATTAAAGTTTTAAATTCATCTGTCAATAGTAAATCACACAATGATTGAATCTTATATTTAGTTTTGAGCATACCCTAAACTTACTTGAAAACTCAGCAGGACCTCTGAGTTCTGTATATGTTTTCCTGTGTAGAAGTTCTACCTTCTAACATGCAGATGGAACTGCATTGCCATGATGTTTTCTGTAACAGGAGTTCCTCCTTTTGGGTGGCATAGCCGTACAAGGCGAGGGATGTGCTTGTGAGTCCACAAGTCCACCAAGGAATCAGATATATAATCTGTTTTTGAAAATAGCATCCTTACCAAGTCTGGGTGGGTGGGGTGGTGGGGTGGTTCATTTTACAGTGAAACATGCATATGTATGTTCCTCATCTGTCCTGTCCCTGAGCCCCGAAGCCTGCAGTACATCTCTACCTATGTATAGAACTTGGTACTGCAAGCAGTGTAGCTACCCATTAGGTACTGCCTGCAGTACCTAGTCACGCATATTGGTTCTTAGGTTCATAGATGTTTACGAGGCTAATAACCACAACTTTTTAAGCCTAGCCTTGCATCTCAAATCTCTGCAAGTTCTGGTACCCTTGATAAATGTAAGTAGGGGCTTGGGAGATGAAACATTTACAAGCAAGGGAACCGAGTGACGAACCATTTATAGGCTGTCTGTGTAAATTAGAAACATAGGTGCCAAACCAGGGAAGAATTTCCTGTTCTGCATCCAATTGTCCAAGTTACATTTGAATTGGATTAGGGACAAACTCTGCTTCACATGGATGGAGAGCCTGTTCCAGAGAGGGGGTAGTCTCTGGGATAAATACCTGTCTCTCCTGCAGGTCCTATTTATATCGCAGACAGGGTTTAAGTTTAAGAATGGATAATTCTGGTGCTGTTTGTTTCGCAGATATGCAGGAGGTCTATCAGAGTGGGGTCTGACAATGCCTTGTATGCAGGCCATAGATCCCCCTTCAACAGCCTGTAGGAGACAGAATATAGGGATAGGGCCTTGAGACGGTTTGCACAGGACATATTACTTACCTGCTGAGAAGCTGAGATGCCCATTCAATTTAATGGATATTATTCATTCCAGGACTAATCTATTCAGTATGTAAACTGCACATAAACATATTTTACTGTAAGCTATCATTACTGCGATTTATGCATCCATCATTTTCTTTCTAAGAGTCATCATCCCATTATAGACTACTGTTTATTAGTGTTATGTCGGGGATATTACACAGTATGACATGCATTATAAACTTTACCAGGAGTCTTATCACATTCCAGTTCTGTTTTGTTACTTTTAATTTGAATATAAATACATTTTGCTGGTTATTGATTTATCGTTTGATTGTCTGAGTGACTTATTGTGCTGAAGTTTGTGTAACCAAATAGTTCCACTAAAGAATCTAAGGTAAAAACTATGTATGATAGAATCATGAAGTTCACTTTACAAGACAAGAGCATAATTACTGTCAGAAGAAATAATAACAAAAATATATTTGAACTTGATGATTGAGGCTTTCAGATAAACAGTTCATCATCTAGGGTACGGGCTATTTGAAAATGTAAATGTTTTGCAGGAAATGTTAGCAGTTTAGAATGTATACCACTGACCTTTATAAAGAAACTCATACTGCTAAACTATAGATTGTGCTTCAAAATCTAAATAAAACACTGAGTGTTAGTATAACTAAATCCACTCCTGTGGTGTAGAGAAATAAAGCCCTGAATACGGCCCAGCCGACCTGGGTTCACTTAGCAGCTTGGGCAATTGATGGAGTGGCAGGCATGGATGGGAGTGCCCATCCTGGGGTGAGGGCAGTTATTGGTGACGTTGAAGATAAGCAACGAGCACAGTGGGTGGGAAAACAGAAAAGTGGGTAGGGCATATTAAATAACAAAAAAAAAAAAAAAAAAAAAAAAAACACCTGACAGAAGTACAGACAGGCAAACCTTCAGGATGACCTTTCCCAGCAACACAGGATTAAGTCTGTGGGGTAGAAGGATGGCTGGTAAACTCGGCTTGGACATGGGGCACTGGGGGCTGGGCCAATATACATGACGTGCACGGTGACAAAATTAATATTAGTACGACTAAATATACAGTCCACTGACAAACAAGAACCAGTTCATTTAACTTTACTAGTCTGTAAAGGATGCTGGCTAGGTAAGGATGTTCTACACTGATATCCTTAAATGTGGCACTGTTGTTATTACTCCTGTAAAGTTTATTGCAATAGACAATGCACTTGTACCATTTACTTTTTTCTAAAGATCGCCATGGTGAAATTCATTGAGCATCAGCTCCCTAAAGCACAAGGCGCTGAGAAAGAGAAAGCGGATTACTATTTTCCATAAGAAATCACTGTCTGTGTAATTTCAGAGTGACCACTGGCAGTGATTCCCTTTATTTAGGAGATTTCTCCCTTCTACAGTGTAACTGTGGAGTTGATATTTATAAGTTGTGTGTGTGTGTGAGCATATGCTTTCTGCATCCAGTGGTGGGGTGATTGGCCCTGCAAAAAAAAAACACCTACACTTTTCACCTTTCTGCATTTCTGTCTTTAGTTTCCCAGTTACTGATACTCGGGACTTTGCCATTCAGTATTTCATAGTAGAACAATTTATGTTTTTGTTTTATTTCGAGTGTTGCCTCTGTGTTGCTCTATATAATTAATGTGTGATGAGATACAGGTGGGAGGATGACATAATGGTTAAGCTACTTACCTTAAAGACACCTAGGTGCAGGGTTTGATTCTCACATGGGGTAACTGGCTAGGCTTCAAATGGCCCAAAAGCGCAGTTAGCCTAGTACTGATCTAATCTAATCTAAAAAAAAAATAAAAGCTAATAGGTTTTCTTCTGATGAACCACTTTTTAAAATTCAGTAGATCAAGCTCTTTGTGACAGAATTTATGCTAATACATATGCACTGGTCATTCTACTCATGCACAGTGTATAGTTTGGGGAGTAATTCAGGCAGCGATTCTGTGTAAGTCAAATCTATATGTGAATGAACTGATATTTATGGAATACTATAATTTTGCCACTGTGGATGTGAAAGATTTATATACGGTGATCCCACATGACTGGGTTAGCCAGTTACATGTAGGTAAAGGCATCGACAACGATGAGTTATACTTGGTTCAGGAATTCCTGGACCGAATACTCATGAACAACTT